>NW_017263710.1:0-146233 GCF_001662655.1 Pseudogymnoascus verrucosus
TATATAACTTCTTATAATATAGTGCCTTATGTCCTTATAAGCTATTACATTCCCTATTCTACATCTTCTTTTACTAGAGTAATTAGACTATTTATAGCTATTAAGTAAGATTAAACTAAAGATAACCTAATCTATAGTTTGTCTATTTAATGCTAGATTAGAAAAAGCATGCTCTATATTTCTAGAGGTGACTTTAGGGTGTTTCTTTATATTATATATAACATAGGTAGACATGACCCTACGCACGATAGGACCCTATGCACTTTTTGCAAATTCCCTACCCTCTTACTTTAAAACGCGTTTTATCTACCTTCTACTATGTTAGTTATTACTAAAGAAGCAAAAATCATTCTAGCTATTAAGGCTATTTAAACGTCTAGAAAGCTAAGCCGTTAAGCTGCTATAAAGCTCTATAAAGTTCCTAAATCGTTACTTAGGCTTAGAATGAACGGCTACCTTCCCCTCCCTAAGCGACGGCTAGCAAATATTAAATTGTCTAAGTTAGAGGAGGAAGTGATTGTTTAGAATATACTTAAGCTAGATTCTAGAGGGTTTGCACCCTAGCTAGCTAGTGTAGAAGATATGGCTAATTTTATTCTTAAATTGCATAGGGGGACGCGTGTTAGAGGCTGCTAGGCACAGTGGTTTATACAACGACAACTAGCCCTTAAGATGCGTTTTAATTGTGTTTATGATTTCTAAAGGGCCTTATACGAAGATCCTAAGCTAATTAGCGCATGGTTTTAACTAGTAGAAAATATAAGGGCAAAATATAGGGTTTTAGACTGCAACTTCTATAACTTTAACGAAACTAGCTTTATAATGGGTGTGATTTACCCTATAATGGTTATAACCTATATAGATTAACGTGGTAGAGGTAAGGTAGTTTAGCTAGGGAATTAGGAATAGGCTATAGCAATTGCTTGTATTAATAGTAAAGGCTAGAGTGTTCCTCTATTTCTAGTGGTTTAGGGCAAGAACTACCTTTTAAATTAGTATATAGACAGTAGCCTCCTACCTAACTAGGTTATTAAACTAATAAGTAATAGATGGACGAATAATGAGACAGGTCTAGAATAGCTAAAACACTTTAATAAACATACTGCTGCTTATGTAAGGGGTCTATATTAAATACTAGTCTTAGATAGGCATGAGAGTTATAAATCGGCTAAGTTCTAAGAGTACTATAAGTTACATAACATTATAACTCTTAGACTGCCTTCTTACTTGTCTTATTTAACCTAGCTACTTAATGTTAGGTGCTTTAGTGTATTAAAGCAGGCGTATAGTCGGTAGATTAAGACGTTTATTAAAGCCTATATTAACTATATTATGAAGGTAGAGTTCTTTCTAGCCTTTATAGTAGCATATAAGGAGTTAATAACAGCCTAAAACTGTTAGGCTAGATTCTATAGAGCTAGCTTAGTGCCTTTTGACCCATAAGCAGTACTTTTAAAGCTTAACGTGAAGTTACGAACTCTAACTCCCTTTAGACCCTCTACTGCTAACACTACCCCTTAGGTCTCCTAGACCCCTTCTAACCTAACTAAGGCTCTTTTACAAACAACACTTATTCGAAATTGGATTGCCTGTTACTAAGGGAGCTCGCTAACTCTACTTTTTAAGACAGTTGTTGCGCTAGCAAAGGGTATAGAGCAACTAGCCTATGAGAACACCCTTCTGTCCGCTAAGGTGTGTACCCTTTAAGTAGCTAATGAAGCCCTTAGTAAACGCTATAGGGCTAAAAAGGCTTGTGTCTATAAAGGGGGTGCACTTATAGTAGAGGATGCACAGGATATTATTGCATAGGAGGACGTGGATGAGTAGATACGACGCGACGTACGTGTAGTAGGGGGTAGTCGTAGGGAGGGGCAACAGTCTAGGCAGCGCTGTAGGATCTATAGAAAAGCTAGTTATAACGTACGAACTTGTTAAGAAGCTGTAGATATATCTAGTTCATCTAATTCCTTTTAGTTATAGTTAATTTAATGTGTTGTGGTTGATTTATTAATATTTAAAGTTTAATGCTAAGGAAAAGTGCATAGGGTCCTGTTGTGCGTAGGGTCATGTCTACCCACGTTATACCCTTTTACCTCTTTCTATAAGTTTTAAGGCTGTCTGTCTTTAGTTTTACATAGAATGTCCGACTACTAGTTATGCTTAAGGAGATATAGATAGAAGATGAGTAACTTCTACGCGCTAACTACAATCTAGTGTCCGTGTACCATTAGTAAAGCTGCAAGCGCTAGGTGTAACGCTAGGTCTTAACTATAAGACTCACAGAGGTTTCGTTGCGTTGGTTTACTTAATAGAGGAGGCAGGGGATTAGACACAAAGGCTTTTATAAAACACGTTATAGTATATAACAAAATACTATATTGAGTTGAGCACGAAGCTCCTATCTAAGAAATAACTATCTACTTATATAGTGGCGTCGTGCTAGAGGGATAGTTAGGATAGTTGGATATTCTAAATATCCCAACTAACTAAATATCCGTCACGTGTCTTCCTAGGAGTGTCCCCTCTAGTATTCCAGTACCTGTAATGTTTCTAGTACCTATAACTCTAGTACCTCCTACTAATTAGGTGCCTAACTGTCTTCTAGTACCTATAAACACAGGTGCTAGAAGGCTGTCTAGTGCCTAACTATTAACCCTGCTATAAGGGCGGTCAAATCGCTAACCTACACATTACTACTATACTCGGGGTGTTAGCGATAGTGCTGCTGAAACCCTAGCCGTAACACTAGGTCCCTCCCTAAGAGGCCTAGCCCCTAGGACTTGCTAACTAAGAAATGTGCTAACTACTTAAGTGGGGTGATGCCTACTACTATCCATAGGGCAGGTTAGGCTGTGACCATGTCTTCTTCTAAACATACTAAAATCAAAGAACGTTAACTGCTTGCTTAACGTATCGAAAAGGACGGAATTCCAATGTCCCCTTGTTCTAACTATGTACGTAGCGAACGTACTTGTATCGTTGCTCTAGGTTACCGTCGTTGTAGTGAATGTGCTCGCTACAATTCTAAATGCAACGCTTGCACTCTAAGCGCTACGGAGTAGGAGAAACTCTATAAAGAGGAGGAACGTTTAGAGGCAGAGGAAGAGGCTGCCGCTACCTAAGAGCAGGAGGCCTACGCTCGTTGCATGCGCCTTCGTAAACAGCAGAAAGCTCTAAAGACTCGTGGTGCAGAGATGCTGCGGCGCAGTCTTCAAAACCTAGACGAGCTAGATGAGGCCGAGGAGAAAGAGCGCAAGGAGGCCGAAGCTAAGGAATCCTTCCTGCATAGCCCTCCTACTACTGACCTTAGGGGTGCCGTTTCTAAGCACGACTACTTGTCGGCCCTTTCTCCTAGTTTCTTTAAACGTTAGGGTGTTAACGGTGGAACTCCGCTAGCAACTCTAGGTAGCTAAGGTTCCCCCTTAACTCCCACGAGTTATCCGTAGGTTTGTAATCTTTCCATTTAATTAAAAACTCTTCTCGGCGTCCTACTAACCTTCTGTCTAGGATCGCCTCGACCTCATATTCGATAATTTCATTCTTAGGTTAGAGTTTAGTGTCTGTCGCAATTAGGGCGTCGCCTCTTACTAGTTCTAATAATGAGACATAAAACACTAGGTAGAGTCTAGAGTTCTTAGGTAGCTGCAGCTTGTAATTAACTAAGCTGACTTTTTCTAATATCTTAAATGGTCCCAATTTCTTGAAGTCCAACTTCGTACTTAGTCGTTTCGTTTTAATGTGTTTCTAGAGTAGGTATACTTTATCCCCCTCCTTAAAGGCAGGTTCTATACTGCGCTTCTTGTTTGCGTATGTAGCAGATTGTTCATTTAAGAACTAGATGTCCGTCGCCAGTTGTTTCTAGAAGGAAAGTATCTTCGATACTTCTAACGTTCCTTCCTTAGAGCGAAATTTATCTAGTCTTAGCGTCTTATACGCCTCTAGTTGCCATCCGTTATTAGCAAAGAATGGTGAGACTTTTGTTACCTCTAATAGTGACGAATTATATGCGAACTCTGCTAGATGTAGGTACTAGACCTAGTTGTCCTATCTAGCATTAACGTAGCTTCGTAGATACGCCTCTAACGTCTAATTAGTTCGTTCTGTTTGTCCATCCGTTTGTAGATGAAAAGCTATAGACAGCTTGTAGTTTGTTCCGAGCTGCGCCATGACTATCTGCTAGAATTTAGATGTGAAGAGCTTATCTCTGTCCGAAATTATCTCGTCTAGTAGCCCATGCGCTACGACAATGACTTTTAGAAAGATATATGCTAACGCCTTTACGTCTAACGCTTCTTTAAACGGCGTGAAGTGTGCTTCTTTTGTAAGCCTGCAGTTAGAGACCATAATGGAGTCTGCAATAAATCCTGTCATTGGCTCTTTTAATGCTAGCAACTTAACAATGAAGTTAATTGCTATTAAGGACCATGCTCGTTTTAGTGTTAGTAGGGACTTTAAAAGTCCATATGGTACGTGTCTATTTGCTTTTAACTTCTAGCAAATGTTGCATCCCAACACAATTGTTTCTACCTACTTCCTTAGACCTAGGAAGTAGTAGTGTTGTGTGATTCGTTCGAAGGTTCATGTTACCCCCTAATGACTGTGTGCTAGCAACGAGTGTTGTTCTTGCACTAGCAGGTGTCTCATTTGACTTAGGACATACACTAATCCTTTAAATCGGATCAGCCCTTATTCGTCGATGGAGAAGTTTCCTTCGACTTTGTTTAGGGTTCGCTTTGCTATTTCGTCTGTTACGTAAGCGTTCTTAAGTCTCTACTTAAGTTCCGTGTCTTCTACGATGGCGATCGTGGCTAGCAGTTCGTTGTATTGCATTCCTACGTCTGTCTTCTTTAATATTGCTCTAGGCCTTTCTTCCTTTAGGCCGACGTAGTCGGTCCTTCTACTAAGAGCATCTGCTCTTACATTCTCGGAGCCTTTGCAATAGGTTATCGTAAAGTTGTAGGCTGTGAGGGTTTCTGCCTAGCGGACTTGTCTGCAGTTCAAAACCTTGGTCGTGGTAAAGTATATAAGGTTCTTGTGATCTGTCTACACTTACACAGTGTAGGTGGATCCCTTAAGATATACGCGCTACTGCTCAAAGGCAACGACAATAGCTAGTAGCTCCTTGTCGTGGATGTCATAGTTAAGCTCTACAGGTGACAGTTTCCTAGAGTAGTACGCAATTGGTTTGAACTTACCGTTCTTGCCTAGCTAATTTAGACATGCTCTAATCGCAAAGTTAGAAGCGTCCGTTTTGAGGACGATCTTCTTTACAGGGTTAAATGTCGTAAGGATAGGTGCCTCTGTGAACTTCGTCTTAAGTTCCTAGAAGGCAGCCTCCGCTTTGTCTGTCCATTTGAACACGAGATCCTTCCTAGTGAGCTCTGTGAGTGGTTGAGCTACCTTAGAATATCCCATAATGAACCGACGGTAGAAGTTGGCGAAGCCTAAGAAGGCTTGTACTTCCTTAACCGTAGTTGGTGTTGGCCATTCCAACACTGCTGTGACCTTTGCTTAGTCCATCTTAATGCCGTGCGTTCTAATAATGTAGCCTAAGAATTCGACTTGGTTTTTATAGAACTTACATTTCTCTAGCTTTAATAGTAGGTTGTATTCCTTCAGCTTCTAGAGGACGAGCTTAACATGCTAAGCATGTTCGTCCCTATTTGCTAAGTATACCAGTATATCGTCTAAGTAAACGATGGTGAATATGTCTAGATATTCATGCAAAGCGTCATTCATTAAGCGTTGCATAGATGCAGGGGCGTTAGTTAACCTAAAGGGCATGACTTGATATTTAAATAGGCCATAGCAGGTGTAGAATGCTGTTTTCCACTCCTTGCCGTCAGCTATCTAGATCAGGTTGTACGCGCCGCGTAGATCTAGCTTAGTGAAGATCTTAGCTCCTTGAAATCTATCGTGTAACTCATTGATTAACAGTAAGGCGTATCGATCCTTTATTGTTATGTTGTTTAATGCTCGATAGTCCACGCATAGTCGTTTGCTTCCATCCTTCTTAGGAACCCATAACATTAGGCTTCCTGCAGGAGATTTAGACGGTCTAATAAATCCTTTCTTAAGGTTATCGTCGATATATTCTTTTAGCAGTTTCAACTCATCTGCTGACATCTAGTATATTGGTCTGAACGGCAGACTCTTTCCTTCTTCTAAGGGTATCACATGGTCCTATAGTTGGTGCTTAGGAAGTGCCTCGTTCTTAGGGCCTTCCTAGAATAACTGCTCGTATTCCTTATACTCTACTAGTATACTCGTTAGTAAGGGTGCCTAGGCTAGGTTACTAGGCTCTATAGAGGTCGCACATACCTCGCATTAGCCCTAAGAGGGTTTCTCTCGATGTAGCGTGTCCGTTCGTTGTTCACACACGCATTAGCTCATCACAACTTTCTCGTTCCACTAGTCGATCTAGGGGTTGTGTTTCTTAAGCTACAGCATACTAAGGATACATGTATGATTGTCTATGTGTACGATGTCGAATTGGATCGTTTCCTTGTGTCTGCGTAGCATGACCATTTCTAATGGGGCCGTCTCGTAGGTCACTATCCCTTTGTTAGTTGAGATGGGCTCTCCATCTACTACCATTAACGGGTAAGGATCGGTTTTCAATTGCGTCTTAAAACCTTAAGTGTCTGCTACTTTCTTTGTCATAAAGTTGCCCGTTGCTCCTAAGTTAATCATGGCTTAGAGGTGTCGCTGTTATATCTTAGCGACTACATATAGCTGCATACTGCCTCCTATGGCGTACAGCTGCTTCGTACTAGGCCCCTCTTTGTCACTCGCTAGTAGCCTACCGTTAAGGACTCCTAGTTTTTTAACTCGTCCGAGGAGTAATAGTGATGTTCATCATCCTCTATGGGCGGTCCTTAGGAAGATTGTCCTCCCCATCCTTCTGCTTCATCTAGTAGGTGCAGGTATTTCTCGTATACCTGTTGTTGTTCCTTTTTCAAAGGTAGTTCTCCTTTAGACTAACTTCGTCTAAGGGCATGAATTTAGTCTATATCTATAAAGTAGACCTAAGGTGCAATTTTCGGAAATAGTCGATACTAGGTCTTTTTCCGTAGGTGACTCTCACAGTCATCGTACTTGTAGTGTTCCTAGAATATGTATAGGTGCCAGGGGTGATCAATCCTTAATGCATCCAACTTTGTCAATTCCTGTTCCTCCTTTGTCTTGCCCGTAAGCTTGGATTTCTCCATGGTTACGCGTAACCTTTCTACGTCCCCATTAGTAGGTTCGTAGTCCATAGCAGCTTAGTCTACTTGCAGTTCCTAGGGTTTAGGTCCCTAAGTGTTCTCCTGCTGTTCGTCTTACGCGTCGTATTCCATAAGCTTATATTTTAACTACATTGTGGCCTCACTTAAGGTGTGATTTGCTCCCCTAGGTTCTTGTCTAAACGGGTACCTAGGGCGGCACCTCATTACGCAGATTGCGACTTCCTAGTCTTGTTAGGTACCTTGCTAGCCAGTTAGGGGCAGTGGTACAGGAATCGCTCTTAGAGTTCCCTTTCGGAGCATGGCCTGTCTGTAGACGTCGACCACTCCTAGTAGATTCTCCTTAAATGCAATCTCCTTCGCGTCTTCTTCAAACTCCTTTAGCTAGAGTTTCTAGGATTCCGTTAATCCCCTATTTAGGAGTTCGTTCTCCTTCTCGAGCGATGCGTCGAAGTCGTTGAGATCTTCGTCGCCTAAGCTCTCTCCTTCTAGGGTGCTAACGCTAGTGATTCCCTAGTCGGGTTTGTTTACAAACGTGGCGTTCAACTGTCCCTTCTAAGTGGCGTTAAGTTGTCTCCTAAACTTCTTATGTCCTCCGTTCCCTTTCTTAGGTTGCTTGTAGTCTCGGGCCATGTGGCCTAGCTTATTGCAATTAAAACACAACTGCTCCTTAAGCTGTCGCTCTTTGTTTAGGTTACGGGGTCTCCCACTAGGCTTGAACGTAGCGTCGAGCTCTATAGGCTAAGGCTAATGACTCTTCTAAGTTCTCCTCTTCTAGGTCCATTGGTGGCTAGTTGTTCCTCCCTTCCTTTTAAGTTAGCGTTCATAGTAACGATTGTTGATCTTCTAGGCCATCTCAATTAATTCTTTGAGGTCATCTAGTTTGTCTAACTAGGAGATTTCGTCCTTTACATGATCCTTTAGCCCCTTGTAGTATCGGTCGCATATAGCCTCATCTCCCCAACTAGTAAGGGGGGCATGCTGCTGGAACTTAGCAGTATATGTAACCGCCGACCCCCTCTGCTTAAGGGCCTCGAGGGCTCGCACTGCGTTTCTTCTTTCGTTAACGTCCCCGAAGTTCGCCTTAAGTTGCTTAACGAAGCCAGCCTAAGTGATGAAGATATCCTTAGTGCCTTAGTTAGCCGTCGTAGTGACTCTTCCGTTAGCCGCTCGGTGGCTCATGTAGTCTGTTAGGTAATTAGCAATCTAGTCGGAGGCGGAGCCCCTTAGGAGGGCCACTGCCTATAGGACTTGCTGTACTTTAAAGGCGAAGTGCTTAGCGTTGAAGGCCATCTAGAGTTCCGTCTAGATGAGGAAGCTCTTAAGCTTCTTGCGGTCCCCGTTGAAGGTGTCTAGGAATGCAATCTTAAGTTTGTCTAAGGGATGTAGTCCCCTAGGCGCAGGCGTAGTAGTAGGTGATAGGACAGGCTCGACAGCTGCCTTGCCCTTCGACCCCACGTTAGATGCTAAATCGTTTCTAGCTATGTTGCTTTGTGTATGAGCCGGTACCTCGTAGAAGTGGTGCTTAAAGTGTAACGCTAGGTCTTAACTATAAGACTCACAGAGGTTTCGTTACGTTGGTTTACTTAATAGAGGAGGCAGGGGATCAGACACAAAGGCTTTCGTAAAACACGTTATAGTATATAACAAAATACTATATTGAGTTGAGCACGAAGCTCCTATCTAAGAAATAACTATCTACTTATATAGTGGCGTCGTGCTAGAGGGATAGTTAGGATAGTTAGATATTCCGAATATCCTAACTAACTAAATATCCGTCACGTGTCTTCCTAGGAGTGTCCCCTCTAGTATTCCGGTACCTGTAATGTTTCCGGTACCTGTAACTCCGGTACCTCCTACTAATCAGGTGCCTGACCGTCTTCCGGTACCTGTAAACACAGGTGCCGGAAGGCTGTCCGGTGCCTGACTATTAACCCTGCCATAAGGGCGGTCAAATCGCTAACCTACACATTACTACTATACTCGGGGTGTCGGCGATAGTGCCGCCGAAACCCCAGCCGTAACACTAGGCTCCACTGATTTCTCGACGAGCGCAAAGGTTAAACGCTGTTGCCTGGCTAAGCGCCGGAGACTGAAACCTGAGTCATACCGTCACATTTGCTAGAACTAACCAAAACACACTCAGCTTGACCCTTCCTAGAGAAGGGCGTCTATATGTGTGGAACCCTAACGGACAGCTGTCTCGCCATATTGTATGTTACCTCACACGTCATCCTTAAACCTCTTACAGTCCGTAGTCTACACACACAACTAACCCCCCCATCATACTAATAAATCAGCAGGCACAGACAGACAATATGGTATTCAACGCCCTGGTATTCTCATTTAGTATTCTAAGTTTCCGCCTCCTCGCCCGCCTGCATACCGCTGCTACAGACACTCATTAACCGCTACCACCACCACCAATATCACCGATGTCACTACCTATATAGGTACAAAGACCGACAAATAAAACGTCGCATACAGCTATAGACCCGTTGGTTAGCTCGCAATCTCTACCCTTTCCAAAGAGTGAACATACAAATAAGTCCTGCTGTATTTTGTTCTAATGCATTATTAGCTTTCAAATAAGCGTACATAAAACATGCGCCCCAAGTAGCAAGCTCAACAGGAACCCCCCCCGGCATCTTCCCAACAGATTGACAAAAAGCCTCGACGATTCCGTCCTCGATAGGGCCTGGTGAGCCATCAGGAAGGGTGTCAGGTGCGGGGTCGCCCGGACAAGCTGTGAGTGTCATTTCCCCGTTCTCGACAAACATATGACATAGATATCCGTTCACTGTCGTCGCTGCTTCGTAACCGTTTCGGCCAAGACACTCATCACAGCTCATTTGCCAGCCACCTGAGTCATGGCAAACCAAATATCCTGGCCACCGATTGGTTACCCCGTCGTCGACGCACTGGACCTCACTTGTGTATGGCCGTGTCGGCTCTGTTGGCGTTGGCGTCGGCGTCGCTGGCGCCACTGTTGTTGTCGTCGCCACCTCCCCACTTCCTCCCGGTGCCTGGGCCAGCGGCAGACCCGGGTTAACGATAGCACCATCATCGCCTCCTGGTGGACAACTGTTGAACCAGGTATAGCCAAGGGCGGTCTTGGGGTTGACCTCTGTCATGTCCGCCCGCCCTACACCGCCGAGATTAGGAAAGTGAAGGTTCGCGCCGGACGAAGAGCCCTGGTATGCTGTGCCTCGTGGATCCCACCAGAACGAGCTGCCTGAAATCTGCTTCGCGCCCATGTTGTACCAGACGCTGGTGTCGCCGTTGAACTTGTCGATCCAGAGGAAGTCATCCTTTCCGTCACCTATTATTTCAAGGAAGTAAGCATACGAAAAGGCTTGTCATTGCTGGGCTTACCGTTAACATCAGCCCAGCGATGGTTGGCACGATCCTTGCCGACACTAAACTTGATCTGATCCATCCATTGAAGGCCGGTGGCCTTATTCAACCATCCAGTCGTTCTGCCATCTTTTTCTAGGCACATATAATCAGCCCTGCCATCACCACTTTTACGGCAGTTAGTATAGCCATTGATTGCAACCGAGTCATGATTGGAACTTACTCGATATCCGGGAACCTCATGCCGAGGTCAAAAGGGCCGACCCCCCAACCCTGAGTGCAGCCAGACGCGACTACGTTAGTCTTGGCGCTGAAGCTGAAGGTGTCTGTCTGCCAATTGTAGGATGTGTACCATACGTCGATGGCTCCGGTGGCCTTGGTCACAGCGATAACATCACATTTACCATCTCCGTTCCAGTCGGCGAGATGTAGAGCTTTTCGATCAAGTCCTGTCTCGAGCACAATGCCCTCATCGTTCCAGCCTGAATAGTCTGTATTCGGAGGGGAGTTAGAATTTTTAAATATGGTTATCCTGCCCAAATGATCGATAAAAACGTAATCGTCGTTCCCACCGCCTTTCATGTCGCACCAGTGTGCACCATCACCTTATGATGATATATTAGTAGTGTAACAATCCCAGACAAGCTAAGCCGTTAGATATCTTACCTTTTTGATATTTCCCACCGCTTCCTGTGTTTTGCCATGCTCTCACCTCGTAATCGCACCTTTTGTCCGCGTAGGTGATGCACTTGATGTAGACATACTGTCGTGGCGGCCGACGATTAGCAGGAGCATGTGGATTAGGGGTAAAGAGATGGGAAACACACGTCTGGTCTGCCGCTGCCGTAAATTCTCGCGAATCTTATTTGTGAGCGAGACGGTTCACCCATACCAGCGTGTGTAACACCAACTGAGTCCCAGTACGGGATCAAGCCCTTATCGCCGTTTCGTTGGTTTATATATGTTGTGACTTTCCCGTTATCGTCGAGAAACAGCCAATCTGAACGAAAGCTACAGCAAAAGTTAGTATGGAAGGGTCGCGTGCACAGCGGGTCGTCACTTACTCTCCATTGATGTCAACTATATGGACGAGTACGCCCTACTTGTTAGCAAAACTGGGATAAAAAGCTTACAGCCTGGAAGCTCGGGAACGGAGAGATAGACGCGGCCCCCTGGCAAGGCAAAAAAAAATGGAATCGCGTACTCACCAAGGCGGACTCCATCAATATTACCCATTCCCTTGCCTGTGAAGACAGGTTTACCTTCACCGAAATCTTGCCAGTATGCTGCCATGTCTCCTTGACCACCGTTTCGCCAGCAGTAAATGTCTCCGTTGCCGGCAATAACGCAATAATCAAGGCGCCCATCGCCGTCGATATCTGTAATACGGTGACATGTTAGTTGGTGAGCAGGACACTGGTGATTAAGGTTGACTTACCTCCAAGGCGAACGTTCGTTAGTGCGTATCCAGAAGGGGCGGTTTTGTACTTTGCAAAGCATCAGTACATTCACAGAGATTCTAAATTAGGTCCATGGAACTTACGAGGCCGACAGAATCAAATTGCGGCGGATTGCCACCCCGGTTAAGAGACACATACCTGTTGCTGGTTAGTACATATCGCTTAGAAGTATCTAATACTGTTCAGGAGTGGAGTGTTGCGTGCGCATTGTGATTGAGGCCATTAGAAGAAATGAGGAGGCACTTACATATTTCCTTCGGGCCCGATGCAGATGAAATCGTCGAGTCCGTCATTGTTCTAGAAACATATCTGTGAGCAATCATACTATAAAAACGATAAGGCCTCAAATGCCTTGGCATAAATAGCCATCAAATCCGAGAAATTTTTGGAATCGGAACCATGTACGTACGACGTCGCCCCATCTCACACCTACAGTCGACAGTTAGTATTATTAACCAAAGCTCCAATTACCACTTCATCCGTGGAGTGCTTACCTTCCTGCGGACATGTGGACTTGGTATCAATCAGGATCTTATCCCCAAACGTGCCTCCACCCAGGTTCAAACGCATGTGGATCCCATCCGGCTGGCTGAAGACCCAATCGTCACGCTCCCCGCCTCGATCAGCTCCATAAGCATTGACAAGCTGCGCAAACCAGACAGTGTCCGGCTCCACGTAGAAACCCTGGTGGATCTTTCCCATTGACTGCGAGCTATGCGTGTACTTCCCGTCGTCGATGATGCGCGGCGATAGAGCTTTGAGCACCTGGGTCCTCCCGCGGGGGTCCTGATTGCCGCTGCCATAGGCCTTTTCGCAGGTATTGGTGCCGCCGACAGAGTCGTCGAATGCTACGGAGCTGCTGGGAGCTTGCAGCCATCCGTTCTTCTCGACGACGCCAATAGCGTTCCGCCAGGACGCTGCCATCTTCTTGTAGCCTCCTTCATTTGGATGGGTGCTATCCGAAAGATCGCTCTCCGTCACCCAGCCCTCAGACATCTCAGCAAGAACAATATGGTATCCGGCAGCTTGAAGCTCCTTCACCAGGCCACGGTAGATCACGTTGATTTTATCCACGTTTCCCTGGGCGGCCTGATCCTTGTTCGGAATGAGAGTTGACAGGACCACAACCGTAGTTGGAACTTGGGTAAAAATATAGGTAATCAGGCCTCTCATCCTCTCACCGATATCTGGGATGTTGATGTTTTGAGTAGCGTCATTGGTTCCAGCATTGATCAGAACCAAGTTGGGAAGCAGCAATGGCACGACATTCTCAGCTCGCACTTTTACCTGGTCGACGATGAATCCACTCCACCCTTCGTTATCCTGTAGACAAAAGTTAGTCAAGGCAATAAAATAGCCCGAGGGAAGCTGGGATGACAAACCCTATCTCGCATTGTACCACTACTTAAAGTACCGACCATATTGACCTGCCAGCCATCATATCGGAGCTGATCACGCAGGAACTTGCGATACCCGTTACCAGTGTTTGGGTTGGTAGCATCGACACCAAAAGTGATAGAAGCCCCGAGTGGCAAGATACGTAGGTAAAAACTGCCGGCCCGACGGTCTAAATCATGGCTGTCAAAGTTGGTGGGATATTCAGTTCCATTTTGTGGGCGGGCACTGGTAGACTGGACGCAGGCGAGTGCTACTAACATCACCGAGCTGGCTGACGCCAGCCATCCTGTTGATAGGAGCATAGCAGATGTGATGATTGTGATAGATAAACTAATATCGAGTCTATGGAAACAAGAGCATCAAACCCCAGAGAAGGCGACCGATACATCTTATACCCTATACTCAAGCCACACTCACCGTTCATAGGCCTTGGTATATTTATTCAAACTCCGAAGCCCGATCCTTCTGGCTTACTTTCTCAATATGCCAAAAGATCTACAATTTTCTAGATGAATATATATAGAATGCATAAAATTGGCGTCGAGTATTAGAGATAGGCTCACTCGCTGCTTTTGTTTCGGTCGTTTAACCGCAAACATACCGCCGCGGCCGCAAATACATATGATAAAAATTAAGGGGACAAAAGCTATCCAGGCATTATTTGACGAGGGTTGAGGGTTGAACTTGGCACATCCAGTCATCCTGATATATTATGTTTATGAGACTTTATTGCTAAATTTAGATGTCTGCATCACATAAATCCAGGGCAAAAGCTTTAAAGCAGCAACGCATTTCGGACAGGTCGGTTTGTGGGGGGCTACAGCCACGATCCTACTGTAATAAAACTCATGTCTGGAATCTCACTCAGCACTAGCCTTCCGCCACTATGATAATAACCATCTCCCCTTTTGATAGAGCATAACCTCTACCAGTAGGATCATCTTATTTACGCCCTTTTCACGTAAATTGGGCGCTAAAAGTGGGCATCTACGAGCATTAACACCCCGCAGTTGCTACAATCATGCCAAGGAGTAAGCTTAAGATGAGTTGTCGTGATCTGCAGAGCATATCACGCAAGCGCTCGAGTGCTGCGGTAGCATAAACAAGAGAAATCAAGCTTATACAGAGAAACCTTATACACTATCCGGGATATGAGATAATATTATTGGCCAACGTTCCTGAGCCCTGGTGCATATAATTATCCTGGGTATGTGTAAATAAGATCTCTTGCTGAGCTCGGCTTGCTCCCGCCGCCGTCGGGGAAACCTAGGAACACATAATATAACCCAACATGTCTTAGTACCAGTCCTGAAGGATCGGGGGCCAAGAGGCCTATCCAGGGCGTTGGCCAATAATATGATAAACGATGCAAAGAGTGCATACGCAGCTATTAAAACACGGGATCTACTGTAGTAGAGTATGTTATCACGCGCCTGTTTTCGATACATAGCGGCTCGAGTGACCTCGAGGGTGAACAGGGTAAGCCAGGCACCCCATATCCGCCCCCACCACCACGACTTTCTTTTCTCACCGCATATCCGCCCCCCACCACCACGACCTTCCTCACCACCGCCCTGCCTGCCAAGTTCTAGACCCACCACCCCGCCGCGACGCTTATCTAGAGCTCATTTACGATATCAATCTTCTCCTCGCCTCTATTTGCTTCCCACGCCAGCCGATATGGGATATGTAATAATCAAACACAGTATTATTCCTGCTCATCCTGTCTACCAAGGTACCGCGGGTAATCGCAGAGCGGAGAGAAGCGAGTAGAGGCAGAATTGGCGGTTTACACCATCCTGCCCCCTTCCTCCATTCAATGAAATACAAGCGTTGACAACATCTTCTCCACAGACTCTACGTGCCCGTCATATAGTCCAGTGCGAGCCCTCGAGCCGTCCCGTCCCATCCACTTGAAATTGTTTCCCCCCCTTCCAAAAAAAAAAGAAAAAGGGGGCGTCCCTAGTTAGGATTTCCTATCGTTCCAACCCCGACGTGACTCGGGCCCGGCCCGTCGTCCTTATCGGCCTAGTGGCATTACTAGTCGTAACTAGGTCCCGAGAACACCCCCGACTCAGGCGCAAAGATACACGGCGCTTCGGTCGCAACATATACAAACCTCCTTGCCCAAGTGAACCACATATAAGCCACTCTAAATTACTTGCGTTCTTCTGGAATATTCCGTAAAACCCAAAGTACAAAGCGGCTTACGGAATCATAATGTGCATACTATTGTACGTCCTGGTACCTGCATGAGCCTCGGTGAGCAAAAGAGAATTTATCGGAGGTGAGGCTGAGCAAGGCTGGTAGCAGATCTAGTAATATTGGTAGGTTCTGGTGTTGTGGGGAGGAGTATGAACGACTTTGCTCGCTCTCGAAAGCCATGGCAACCATGAGGGGTATTTGACCTTGCGACTGAAACTGTTTAGTGGGATGATACTTCACAAGGGTGCTAGATGCCAATGTAGGATAGATGTTTAATTGAAGGGATCTCTTTGGGGAGGCGGATCTGCTTCGCTCACCGCCCTTGTTATCCCAACCTCCAACGCAAAGTGATGCTACCATCAAACAAACTCGCAAATATCAGCTCGAAGACTCTAGTACCAGATAGGTTCATTTCCCAATTATATACAATGCGAAGCCTTTAGTCTAAAGATTGTCACTCAAGCCCCTCTCTCGACCACAGTGATTCCAATCAATTATTGTGATATATACCTGGGTGTCGGGGATGTTACCTATCCCAGCCTTCTAAATTCGCATTCCATGATTTGTCACTGCCTACGTAATTACTTTGACTAGGGGACAAATTTAGCTTACCTTAGGATAAATAGAGGTAGTTAGAGTTTTTACTTATATAATATATTATAAGTAGTAAGTAATAAGAAAAAAAAGAGGCCTATTTATAATATTAGCTGTTTTTTTAATCTATATCTTTAAAGTTTAACCCTATGTCTAAAACTACTATTAGAATTCTCTAATACTAAAGGTCTCTAATACTAGTATATAGGCTATTAGGAAGAGTAGGTATATATAATTATATAATATAGTAGGAATAGTAGATAATAGGATAGGATAAGTAGGCGTATAGGCGTGTGTAATGAGATGGGAATTTTAGGCAAGTGTATTAAGTTAGGAATAGTACGTAATGGGAATAGTATTCACGCGCGACTAGATGGGAATAGTAGGCGCGACGGACGGGATGGGGATAATACATGCAACGGAATCATAATCATTAGAGATTTAATAGAGTAATTGTACTAATTTCATTTCTTCGATCCCGCTAGCGTATACTTCTAAACTATAAACCGCGCGGCTAACACCCTACATCTATTTAGACTAGGCGCCAGATCCCATCGGCCTGCTCAATCTTAATCTCGCGTCCCTCGTCGATACTCCTCCTGCCAGCCTCCAAGATTGCCGTCGTCGCAATGGTGTTCTTAAGAGTAGGAAGACCCCTGTTATCCAAATCATCCAGAGTGGCCCTGCCCTCCTTAAGCGCCTGGATACCATCCACAAACTTCTCGAAACTGATGTACCCGTAACCAGTTTGTCCTGCAAAGTTGCCCTCCTCGTCTGGTGCGTAGCGCATGTAGAATGGGTTGTACCAGACAAGCTGTCCCGCAGTGTCGTCCGCGACGTCGTAGCCACGCTTAGCCTGGTTGATTCTAATCTCTCCGCCCGAAGCCATGTAGTGGAAGTACTGGTTGCTGTGGACGCCGGCCTTCAGAGGTGCAGTCCATGACGCGGTATAGACGCCGGTGGCGACGCGTGCCGGGTCGTCCTTCTTCACCCATGTAACGAGGAGGGTGATGGTATCCTCAGTTACGGGGTCACAGCCCAAGTCCGTGGCTGCACCCTTGGAGGCGGTCGCGGTGACCTTGGTTGGGATGTATCCTAGCTGCTGCACCATGCTGTCGCAGATGTCGACGTGGTGAGAGTTGAGGTAGTATGAGATATCCGAGTCCACGCCGGCCCATGCCTTGAACGTCTCGAGCTGAGACTTTGGCTGCGACATGTACGAGTAAAAGTAGTCGAAGTCGCCCAGTTTCTGGGCCTTGAATTTGGCGTCAGCGTAGGCTGCGTCGAAGCGCTTGTGGTGCTCGATGAAGACAAAGACACCGGCCTTCTTGGCGGCTTCGACGAGTTCCTGGTGGTGTGCGAGGGTCTTGGTCGCGGGCTTGGTGAGGAGCACGTGGATTTTGCGCTCGATGGCGTAGAGGGCAATGGGGTAGTGAGTGGTATCGGGGGTGAAGATTGTGATGGCATCGCCGGGGGAGAGGGCGTCAATGGCAGTCTTGTAAGCATCTGGGTCGCGAGCGTCGTTCGCCGGGAACGACTCAAAAGATGTGTCGAGCCCATTGTAGGCATCGGTGATGTTCTTCTTCAAATGCTCCCCTTGAAGCTGTCAGCACGAAGTATGTTTCGGGTATGTCGAGGGTGTCTTACTAATTGCAGGGAATTTGTTTCCAGAGACGCCGACCATGCTCAATTTGCCAACCTTGCCACGTCGGCGCAGGTCGAACAGTGTCAAGCCAACAACGCCGACCTTCTTGTCGGAGCCGGAAGCCTTGCCATCGACGAAGCCAGTGGTATACTCTCCAGTTCCGACCTGATTGAGTCAGTCAGCAGCAGCAAATATGCGTATAACAGAGAAATAACTCACCATGAGCACATTGAGTGGCCCAGCCTTCTCGGTCCTGACCGGAAGATCAGACATATTTGCAGTATGAAGTGAAGAAGGGTATATGGTGTGAGAAGGGCGAATAGTCTCGCAAACGACCAACACTCAAACACTTAAGATCAGATTGAGATACAGAAAACGGGTATTGAGCTCGCAGTAAATAATAAGATTCTTTTCTTTATATACAGGAAGGAAAAAGATTCTCCTTTGGAAACCAAGCTGCTGCGAAAGCACGTTTGGGGCTGGTGGTGAGGGGCACACGGAGGACCGACGCGCGGAACCGGAACGCGGAACGCGGGGCAAACGCCGATGCGGCTAATTAATCTTCCATTTTATTTTTCCGGGGTAGGGAAAGTTCACCAAGGTATCTTTCCTCGATCAATCGGAAATTCATTGACGACGCCTTTTTCTAAATTCGTCTGTTCCACTCCCTTTATTATAAAGCAGCTCGTCCAAGACTTAAGTACATTTCTTTAGCTACCAGCTATTGGAGGATGATCTATTGATCTATATATTTTTCTCCTAGAACCCCCATTCCTCGCCGAAACGGCTTCGGCCTTTTCAGATACTCAGTCGGCGGGTATTGGAAACAGCGAACATACCAAACATATGCCGACAAGTGCGCGATTTGCGTTGGGTGATCCCCCTCGGGCCCGTATCTGGTCGTTACATAGGCTAATATAGAGGATACAGCGCCTGATGTATGTAGGCAAAGAGTGATTGGGATGTATTTCGCTGGATAATTCGGGCGAGAGCCGACTTTCGATTGCCGTGCTAACTTGGTACCCCCACGCCCTAGCTGCCCATAACATTGGTGGAATATTTTGTTTCCGTTCGGTCAACGCCAAAATCCTGCTCTGGCCAATGACTTTCGAGGCTCCGGCACCCACTGCCAGGCGCGCAGTCAACCTTTTTCAAAACGACCATGCCCGCTCTTCGAAATATCATCATCAACAAACTCGGCACTGCCCCGCCTCACTGCCCCTCTTGCTCCTTCTCCCCTCCTTCTCCCCTCCTTCTCCTCGCACTCTGCCCCTCGTGCCCGCTGATAACCCCTCATCCCACTCTTTGCCGCCCATCCACGTCCATGACTGGTGGCTGGCCCTTCGCGTCCCGCTAAGGTACTCCAGATTTCCAGAGGCAATTGAACATCTGCACTGTAACATACAGTCGCGATGATGGACGTGGGGCTTCCAGCACCCCACCAATACTGTCCTTCTGCCCGGGGATCTGATGGGATCCATTACTACATTTGGGGGCAAGGTTTAGTCACAAACTGGGCCTGCGATTTCAAAAGAAACTCTTGTCAGAGGACCAACGGGCCAGATATAGCCCGAAGCCCCGGTGGACATGCCTTGGATCAACAAAGGTAGGAGTAGCGGGCAGGTGATCGGATTGGGCCCGAATACATGATGACGGGTATGCTGTGCGCTCTACAGCAATGTATTCTTCCATTCTGTGTGAAGAGATCTGCCATTGAGTTGCTTTTAGCTTGGTCAAGTGGCGCCTAAACAATTGCCTCCATAGGGAAGGCTGCGAAACACCTCGTCACCCGCCGGGGTATGCGGCGAGAAGCGGCATGGAAGCTCTCGACGGACACCTCTTTCGAGACGAAGTCTCATGGTCTAAGGCCCACGGTAACGTCCCACTAACGCTCCGATTCTGCCTGCGGCACCACCTCGCTGTATGTTTCTCCGCCATGAATTCTTCCGGGGTAATTGATTCGTATATATTTCTGTTATACCCGGTTTACCCTTCCACGTTTCGTGTTTGTCCTTTTCCCATACTTCTCTACATAGTAGACCTCATCTTTTCCATCTTTGAGCTATTGAATACCATTTACTACTACAACACATTCCCAGGTAGCAATACAAGATGTCGTCCTCCACCCCGAACGCTGCGAATGGGGGTGCCGCAAATGGATCAGGCAATGGCTCCGCGGCGCCCACATCGCGACGCCCTCTTCTCCCCGGCATATACGCACCAACGCTGACCTTCTTCCACGCTGACACCGAGGAGCTCGATCTGGCTACTATCGAGCGCCACACTGTCCGCCTCGCACGTGCGGGTCTCAAGGGACTCGTGACCATGGGATCCAACGGCGAAGCTGTCCACCTCACCGGCGCCGAAAAGACGCTGGTAACACAAACCCACCGCAAAGCACTCGACTCCGCCGGCTTTGACCAAATACCCATACTTGCTGGCTGCTCTGCCGGTTCCGTCAGGGAGACTATCACCCTGACCAAGGAAGCCGCGGCCGCAGGTGCCGAATACACCCTCATCCTCCCGCCCTCCTACTTCCGTGCTGCCATGGACACGGCCGCAATTAAGGCCTACTTCATTAGCGTTGCAGACGAGTCGCCTCTGCCCATCATCATCTACAACTACCCTGGCGCTGTCTCCGGTATTGACCTCGACTCAGACGTGCTCATCGAGCTAGCCCAGCACCCAAACATCATCGGCACAAAGTTCACCTGCGCCAACACAGGAAAACTGACTCGCGTGGCTCTTGCCACAGACGCAGCAACACCTGCCAAACCAACCGGATACATGGCATTCGGTGGCATGTGCGACTTCACAGTCCAGACGCTCGTCTCTGGTGGCAGCGGTGTGATTGCGGGTGGCGCAAACGTGCTGCCAAAGGTTTGTGTGAAGATCTGGGAGCTCTGGGAGCAGGGGAAGTTCGATGAGGCAATCGCGTTGCAGAAGGTTCTTAGCAAGGGCGATTGGGTGTTGACGAGGGGAGCTGTGCCAGGAACAAAGGCAGCTCTGGAGACATACTTTGGTTATGGAGGTTACCCAAGGCGGCCGCTTGGTAGGGTAAGCAAGGAGGGTGTTTCGGCGCTGGCTGCAGGTGTCAAGGAGGTCATAGATGTCGAGAATAGCTTGTGAGGAAGTGTCTGAGACTTATGGTGGTGTTTGTGGTGCATTTAGTTCTGGTGAAGGGCATAACTCATTGGGGCGGATTTCAATGCCGTCGTATTGTGGATATAAGAAAGAGGCTTAGCACAGTGCTAGATTACTTTACGTTCTCTAAATCGTAAATGCAGAATAATACAGAGACATTGATGAATCCGGATATGAGATCAAGTTTGTCGGTTATAGTTTGTGCTCACATCTTTCGTCCGCACGGCGATCCATCAAGCGTCATCATCAACCAGCACCCATACACCCCACATACAACATCTCCTCACCTCTAGCAACGCCCCATCCGCTCACCACACACCCACCATAGATTGGCTACTGTGGCACGACAGCCAACAACCAGCCTGGGCCACGCGGGATAGTGTGATCATGACCATATCGGTATACACTTGCTTGTATAGTACTCCGGGATTAGTATAATATTCTAGCAGAACACCGATTTGGCAACGGGCAGGGGTGAGGTGACTAAGATTGTGCTCTACCTGGTATTGGTAAGTCTCGATTGAGAAAGACCTCACGTGCTTCGTTTGTCCCATGATAATACAATGGTCTTGTAATGCAAGAGTCAAGTAATACGAGGACAACCTCAGAATCACAATCACTTAGTCCACACATATGCAGGCCAGGAAGTAGAATCCATATAGGTATTATCATTCATAACCCGTGCCGTTTGTCCGTATATTAAAATGTGCGCTCATACATACATATAATCCCCCGCAAAACCCCCACAGTCCCGCTGTCCCTATCCATGCCCCTATCATTTCTCCAAAAAATAAAACGCCCGATTCCCAGTCCCAGCCGGAAATCAATATGTATTGTTTGGGGCCGAGTGCTTTCCCATGTTCGTCTACCCTTTTTGTATGTAGGCCGTCACAAACGTGCACCCTATGAATCCCGCAAGCTTCGATGGCTGCGGTTTAGACCACGATGAACTCTCCGTCAACCTCCCTCATCCACTTCTCCCACGCAAACACCTCGTGTCTCGTCAGTCCCTCACTCTCACCCCAAATGCGCTCGAGCACTTCTAGCCCAGCGTGGTTATTCCCATATCCACCTCGCCTCGCAATGCCTCTGCATCGCTCACGCACCACATTGCGCTCCACTTCCCCAACCGCCTCACTTCCCGCGATAAACAGCGGCCACAACAAGAACTTCCCCATTGCATCGCATCCCTCCCCTGCTCCTTCCCCAAGACTCGTGACGTAGAAAAGCACCTGGCTCACATGCTGCTGCATAGTAATGTGCCCAGTAGGCAGGTGCGGCGCGGCAAGGCGCTCGGTATATAGTAGGGCCGCGTGGCGGAAGGCCTCCGAGACGTATCCAAAGTCGCGGATCTGATTCGGAGAGGGGACTAGCGGGTGCAGCGACGCGAGCAGGGTGGAGGGGGAGAAAGTCCACGTCTGCAGCGCGTGGCGTGTCGTGCGCCATTCCGTCCAGAACTGGATGCGTGGGTCGGAGGAGGGAGGTGGGGTGGGTGGAGGTTCGATGTACGAGGTACTTGTGGACGAGGGGAATTGCTGGGCGTACTGCTTGTAAAATTCCGAAAGGATTGGAGCGGAGGTCTGCGGGGGTGGGTTCAGGGTCGGTGGGGTATGAGTGCTTTGGAGGGGGTCGAGAACTGGACGGTTCTGCGCGAGGAGGTTGAGTCGGCCGAGGCTGGCGATGGTGGCGAAGAGCTTTCCGTCACACCCCGCGAGATTCTCGAGTGCGCATGAAGACGTCCAGGGTGAGGCGATCATATCCAGATATCCCCCGTGGAGCTGAGCCTCACGATCATTAACGGTCGCGGTAATAGCGTCGAAGAACGTAAAGATGCTCTCCATCCAACCCCAGTTGCCCGTCTGAACACCTGAGGAGCGCATACCGAGTAGCTTCTTTACGCCGGCGAATTGGGTCCTGAACTGTGCGATGCCAGTCTCGCACATGCGATAGTGGCAGAGCATCAGGAGCGTGGCGAGAACCGCATCGTGTTTTGCTAGGGAGGGGCTCGAAAGCTGCGCATTGAGGAGAGAAACAGCTAGACTGCGGTGATGGTACTCCTCCTGCACAGATGCGTCGTCTAATGGCGTTTCAGAGGCGCTTGATGTATTTGATGGCCGCCGCATGTTATATGACCCTGTGAAGTCTTGTCTCTCTTCGGATGGCTGGTTCCAACTGTGCTGGCCAAGGCTCTGCTTCCTCCTCATCCGGAGATTGCACGAGGCGAGTGCGCAGATTGCATGCTGCAAGCTTTGGCTTTCTGTGGCGAGGCTCAAAATGTGCTGCCTATACGGATTGCTCGGGCTATCGATTGCCACGGTTACAGGGCAGATGATCTTCTCGTAGTAATTCAGGTAAAAGTTCAGCCGCGGGGATACATCTGGTAGGAGCCCAATGTTGAGGGACTCTGGTATGCGATTGGTGAGATCCTGGTGCTGCCGCGTATAGTCATCGTCCTGGACTGATGTCCACGAGCTTTTGCTCATATGAGAGCCTGGCATGAACTGCTCAGAGCTATGAGAATGAGACATGCCTGCAAAGTTAGCACTCTACCTTTTAGTGCCAGTACGGGAAACTCACCAAGTACGTCCTCGTCATAGTCTGTGTCGGAGACGTTGCAGAGGCCTGGCGACGTAGCCAACCGTCGACTCTCAGAGATGTCGAACAGTGCTGGGTGGGAATTGAGGCTCGAGCTGACGTCCGAGTGAGGATAAAACATGTCAGGGCAAGAAGTCGGCCCTCGGTGGTCTCCGGACGTTCCATACAGAGAGCCGTGATCCATCGATGAACTCTGTGGGTAGCTGTCATACATGCTCATTTGGTTATTCAGATAGGGCACATCCTCCACGTGAAATGATTGGGTGATAGAGGAGTATTCTGCGTCACCGTACGCGCTCAACGAGGCACTAGATGGAGACAGCAAGTCATCGCCGTATCTGATCATGGGCGGCTGGAGACGGTGCAGTGAGTTCCGAAGGAGATGTCCCTGGCTTTCGGCTGGGGTGGCACTCCTCACGTGAAGGTGCTCCTGGGATGAGGTCCAATCCGAGTTGGTACCCGGGGAGTGCAGCAGATTCGGGGACTTGGGGTTCATGTGTACGAAGTCGTAGCTCGTATACGGCGAGGCCAGCCGCGGGACCTCTCTCTCTATCTTGATTTCGATATCATCATCCCCAGCATGCCCTTCAACCGCTAACCGGTTGAGGGAGGACGTCGCTCGTGGCCGCGTGTAGCTTCTCGTCGGCGGGCTCTTGACAGCTGGCGCGGATTTGGCAACGGGCAAAGACAGGCCACGGAGCTTGCCACGGCTGGCAACTCCGACTCCCCACGTCAGCTGCGTCTTGTAGCCCGAGCAGTCGTTGCCAATCTCCAGACACGGCGAGCAGTACGGTCGGCGGCGGTCGCACTTCGCGTTGCGTTTATGACAGGCGAAACAGTCGTCGGCGGCGCCGCTGGCGGGCGCTCTTCTCCTTCGCTTGCGGGGAGCAGCATCACAGACGGCTGCTGAGGTTGTTGGCGGACATGGGAGCGGCACCGTCATGTTTGGCTAAAGGTAGTGCCTAAATGTGGTGCATCAATTCGGAGAATGGGAGATGTTGGGGGTTGTCAAGTCGCTCGGCAGTAGCTTGGTCGTGGTGAATGCTTGCTTCACATATATGATCGTTTCTCTTGAGGAAGGAACGAGGGAAGAGTTGAGGGTTAGGACAGGCGGTCAGTCAGGTGGTGTATGCGGGCATTGGGCTGTATATGAGAGTGTAATGACGAAATATGAAGGGTATCTCCGTTGAAGCAGAGGAGATGTGGAAATGGACCATAGATAGATAGTAGTAGCTCGCTGGAGTAGTCGGGTTGCTTGTCTGGTGTGTGGGGGGATGAAGGAGGGGAGTGGAGCGGTCTAAGGAGACAGGTGTGTATATGCGGGACTGATAAACCCGACTCGTTTAGTGGAGAGTGGGAGGAGGGAGGAGGAGGGAAGAGGATGGAGGAGGAGGAGGGGGATTTGCCTTTCTCTTGATCAGCAATGCATTTGAGCGAGCGGTTCAACAGGGCTAGGTAGCTTGTTCTGCAGGCCGTCCCAGGTATTGGAGCCAGTGTCAAGTGGGAGGGGCCAATTGGAGAGAAGAGATATGAAGAAAGTGGGCGTGGGGAGGGGGGGATATGAGGGAGGGAGGGGGGGAGGGGGGAAGGGAGGAGGAGAGACGAAGAACGGAAGTGGGAAGAGGAGAGGACGGAGGGCAGGAACAGGAGAGGGAGCGAGCGAACGGGCGAACGAGCGAACGAGCGACGGTTAGAATTTTGGGGTTGGGGTAAGTACTCTGTATAGTTGGGGTTGGGGATATGCGGCAGCGGTATTATACGTACAGTACCGTACTAGATAGTACAGGGAGTAGTAGAGTAGTACCACGGAGTACCACGGTACATACCAAAGTGTTGATGGGTATAGTGTTAAGTAGTGTATGAGACGGCGGCGGCATTCGAAGGAGGAGCACTTCTTCCGGTTGAAGTGAAGAATAAGAGTGAGCTATAACATAGGGCACTGCCGTGTATACCGGGCGGATATATTTTGTATGCTCTGTATACAGTTAGTTAGTATACAGTCAGTCTACCGTCAGTATACAGCGAGTCCACAGTATACCATACCATACCGTCCACGGCTCAATTCAATACTGGCCCTGTACTGTTCCTTGCACCGTATGGCATGGGGTTAGGATGATGGGTTTTAGAGACAACCCTACCCTACCTCCTACCTAGGGACAAGAACAGGGGCTGTAGCTCGGTTGGAGTTGGGGTGGGTTGGGGATCGTGTCGGTGTGTTTATCCCTATAACTGGAGTACTCCTATAACTACCAGTTAACATGGGTTATAGGATATAGGATATACTCCGTAGGATATGGGATATGGGATATGAGATCCATGTACACGCTATGAATGCACAAGGTGCATTCCGTACAAACAAAGTACTCTGTGTCTGTGTACATGTATCTATGGAATGTACGAATGGGAAGAAAAAGAGTACATGCGAATGAAGGAGGTACCTACCTGCTCTATCTTCCCAAGGATCGCTGGATCCACTCATTTCCTGTTTGCTTAGAGGCTTAGAGGGCGAAGTTGATCTTTAAAGTTTGGCCTCGCACCTTCCATCCATGTCTCAGAGTCTCAGACCTGCCCGGTTCAACCACGATCCGTCGGTCGTCGGTCGTGTGGCTTGCGGAGTGAAAAACTCAACTTCCCATGTGCACAGTCGCTACCAGACAGTAAGGGACCGACTGTATCATAGAGTATAGGGCACGGCACGGAGAATAGAGTATCAAGATTTCCATCAACCATTTTAGAGCGGCAACCAAGGACGCCGAACAACTGTCGTCATGCTAGCACAAAGTACAGAACTGTTCACTGTGTTCATTGTTCTACGTGGAGTTCATGCACACACAACTGTTTTCGAGGTGGTTGGAGTGGGGGACCATCAGGGCAAGTTTAACAAGTTTCAACAAGTTCAACGACTAGGTCGGCGCTAGAAGAGGCACCGAAGGCTGTGAGCCCGTTCTGTCCTCCCCGAGCCATCCCCACGCCACGCTGACCGCCGCACCAAACCAATTGTCCCGGATTTGAAGAGGATGGGAGATGGGAGATGGGAGATGGGAGGGAGGACAAGAAATCCTTCTGTGAATCATGCTGTGGTCTCAGTCGACGCTGTGTCAGGACAAGCTGACGTTGGAAGCTGTACTCGTCCTCATCGCTCCGTTGTTCCCGCGGCCTCGAGCGCCATCTCACTCCTCCCTCCTCCCTTCCCCCGATGCCCCTCCCACCATCTTTGGCTCCATCCCACGCAACCGAGCAGCAGCATCGGTGTTTTTTGTATGTATGTCTGGATGATTGTATGGTAACAGTAGTTGAAGCCCCTTCGGAAAACCTTCGGAAATCAGTAGTTCCTGCACCTAAGTGGGCGCTTATCGTCGGTGGGGAAGCTAAAACAGGAACTAAGGAGGGGGAAGAGGGTCCAAAATGTAACTCTGAGGACTCTGAGAGGTCAAAAGAACGAGACCAGGGCACGACCAGGAAAGAAAGAGAAAGATCAGGACAAACCAGTGCCTTCGAAGCCCAGCGCCATCTATCCGTCAAGAAAAATGCCTTGGCACATCCCATCTCACTTTCCCCTTCCCGACGGACGCTAGTACTGTACTGCATGTACGTACGAGTCGGAGTCAAGCGTGTGCCTTCCTTGTACTTTTTGTACGTATGTCAGCGGCCATGGAGGGATGTGCGGAATCCACCGCCAGATAGACCACGGGGGGGGCACGGGGAGGAAGGCACGAGTCTGGTCTGTCTGTCTGGCTGACTTCTAATAGTAGTAGCTGCACAACGCCGGCTTGGGAGACGGGCTGGTAATTGACAGCAGTTTCACTATTTCGTGAGAAATGGTTGGTGGGTTCGAGATTGATTCCAGCAGTCCGGCGGCCGCCGATACAGTACCACAGTACCATAAACCGCAACCGCCGTTTCGATCTGGGCGCGCTCCTCGGCAGATAGTGTCAGCCACTCTTCCCGTTCCCCAGACCCAAGATCTGTCTTTTCATCCCGTCGTGCTACTGTGCTGTGCCTGGTGGTTTCTGCGCGATGGGAGATGCGGCTGGAGCGCCATGATTGACAGATTGACAGTTAGATGGATGGTGTTCCCGCTGTGAAAGACCACCACACCACAGCGCCATGCTGGCTTGTCTCGCTGAAAATAGCAACCATGATATGATATTCGCCATATTGTCTCAAAGGAGGCCTCGGATCCAGGAGAGGAAGGACCCAGCCCAAGATCCATGCCAGGACAAGGAAGAGATGACAGTCTATCGCGCAAATTCAGGACTTGTACCATACAGTGTAGCAAAGTAGAGTACCCGCCATGGTCCACGATATACCGATAGACAGCACAGCGAGTACTTGCCTAGGTCGATGGTGTGTCGCATGTGGTGGTTGAAGGTCTCATCAAGTCTCCTTCGCTCCTGCTGCAGCCATTATAGAAGACTACTCAGTATAAATTAGTAACAACTGAACGCTGGGTACAACGCGATACTTACAGAGCCACTAGAAAGATCCCCGAATAATCCTGGAATCATCGCCGAATCATCCCAGACGGGCTTGACTCTATTCGTCCTGTAGCGGGTCGTGGGAACGTTACATGCGTTTGCTGAGGATAGTCCTAGCGTTGGAGACGGTGAACAAGGATTAAGGGGGGGTGGTGTAGGGGGTTGGTGTAGGGATATAGGGGTTTGTAGGGGGCTGTAGGGGGTGGAGGGGGTGAAGGTGGCTCTCTGTGCCGTATGGAGAACACTCCAACACCACATAAATGCCAATTTACAGTACTATACAGCGCTGTACAATATTATCCAGTACTCTACTCTACCAGTACTCTACTTACATACCTTCCGGTATAGTATAAACAGTATCTCTGTTCTGGATAAGCCTTGCGTGCCAATTCTCCCCTGGCAATGTTTCCTTCTGTCTAGGTATATTCATCGATGTCTGTGATTCTGACTTCCTACTAGGTACTCTATTATACTACTACAGTAGGACGAAATAGTTCCCTACGAACCCTGCACAGAGGATCACCGACTTACTCTCCCTGAGATCCGAAACTACGCATCAACCCGCTAATCTCACTTTCTACTAGAAAAAGTAGTCTGGGTTAGGTCAGCACGGTCAGTACTGGAACTTATGCTGTACAGTACAAACAAGCACGGGCGTATGGCACGGGCATACCTATCGACAGCGCATCTTCATAACACCCCTCGCCCCGGCATTCCAACGCGCGACTATTCCGCATCGAACGGCTCGCGGAATCCCGTTGGTGTGGGCATGGCGCGTCGACGTTGCCAAGGGTAAGGATCGCGCAGTGGGAAGGCCTTACTTAAGTATTTCTCCAGGCGTGCACCCAGCACCTTGCCTTCAGACAGCTGTCTGAACCGCCAGCCCCGAGTGAGACGCTGCGATGTTGCGCTGCATTGGCTGGGACTGCTACTCTACACCAGATTTGAAATAATAAGACCGAGGCCGCGCCCGTGATCTGGTGGTGGTGGGTGGTGGGCGCAACAAACTGCGAGATCGACTTACCCGTCCAAGTGGCGCTGGTGTTGTAGGGGAGTTGTAGGGATATTGCCAGTGGTGGCGGGGCTTGGCGAGACCGTTGAATGGGGGGGGGGAAAGGGTGAAAGGGGGGGGTGGGGGGGAGTACTGTACTAAACGTTAGGGTACCGCTGGCTGACAGGTAGAGTACAGGGGATACCAGGTCCTGTCAACTCAATACGCTGGACCATAAGCTATCTATCTGTCAGATGCTTTATCATCCTCCATCGTCGATTGATTGCTGGCCACACTCTTCTGGTCAGCTCTGCACGCGACTCGGTGATTCACCCGTCTGACTGTATAAATAGCCGTGGAGGGATCGGTCCATGGACACGGCACGGCATTGACCGATCCTACCACGGCTTCCCCTTTATCACCCAGTCCCCATCTCACCGACGCCTCCCAGCCCTCGCCGCCATAGGCCACAGACCCACCGCATCGCGCATGGCAGCAGCATCGCCAGACACGCGAAGACACCGCGGCCGCACTAGTGCCGCCACGCCAACGCCACCGAATGTCCGGGGGGGAAGGCGACAAGAGTGGGGGGCAGATGGAGAACACATGCAGGTGAGACACGCCAACGATGCCGAGCTTCGTCGGGGTTTCCGGTTTCAGCGCGTCGTGTGCCCTGAGAGGAGAACGTGGAGGGGGGAGAGGGGCGGCGAAGTGGCGGGGATGGGGGATAGAGGATGGAGGATGAATGTTTGCTTCTTTTGCGTTTGCTTTTTTGTGGGTTTTGTTAGCACTGTTATAACTGTATATACGATAAGGTTCGTGCTTCTGGATGCATATTGCGTCGATGGCAGCGGCGATGGCGACAGAGTGGGCGAGGGAGCCGAGCCGGTCGGGGAGGGATCCACCTAGGGATGGAGTCGTGTCAGGGCTTCACGGTCAACACGGACAAGGCGGATCACATACTCTATAACACATTCACTACTTACAGTACTCTACATACCTCATACAGTAGTTATGTAGTATTAAAACTATGCAGTCAGTTGCATATCTAGTATACATTTTCACATGCCAGCCAGGCCGAGCGAGTATGCGCATACAGGGTCGGAGAAGAGTACGAGAAGAGAAGTTGGTGCGTAGATGTTGTGTAGGTGGTCTGTGGCTTGTACATTGATTACAGTATTCTCAGGATCGGCGTTCGGCGGTTTGCGGTCAAGATCTCCTCGTCGTTCGTCTCATCTTCAACCAGTCAAGCCTCATCACTCAATTGCACTAGTATGGTAAGTGCGCTTCGGTGTATTATAGTACACAAGCACCTATCTACAGGACTGTTGCTGTTGTTATTGTTTTGTAGTGACGCTGTAGCATCAAACTACACCTGTCCTGCTCCCCTTCAACCGTGCTGTCTATTGAGCAATATCTTCCCTACCCCTTTTATCTACATTCTTCGTATCCCTACCCCTCCACTGCCGCCTTTCCGAAGGTGAGATGCATAAACTATCACTGACCATCTTCTCTTATCACCACCTCTAGGGCTGGCCCACATTTAGGATACTCTCCCGCCAAGCCAACGATTCATAATCGCCTGCCCCGATGAGGTAATAGCCTCGCCGTCCCGCTTTTCAAACGGAATAACCCTTTCTTTGAGATGATACACACTGGTGGCCGGTACACACCTCCGGCCAGGGCCAGGCACAACGGCGACGGGGGCAGGCACAACGGCGACGGGGGCAGGCACGATCTAACCAAACGGGCCTCCTCCCCTCCCCTAACAGTAGTGCGATGAATGGAAGCGAGAAAGACTGCCAGGGACAACTGGAGAAAGACTTGGAGGTGGGGCATGGCATATATGACAGAAGTGAGAGAAGGGTGGTAGGCTAGTGGCATCAAGTGAGTGGGACGACACTATTCCCCGCATTCAACTCTGCAGCTGCCGTGGACCAGTCCACCAACTTCCTCAGCCAACGAAAGGGCTGAAGAAGCCTGATCAGCGAACATATAGACGCCAGCCAATACTCACTGCCAACCTAACGGTGTGCCTACTCGCCGCCGCTGACCTCCAGCAGCAGCCCGTCCGGACATGGCGCCTAAAGTAGCAGCCCATCCACCACTTTCCCAGCCGCTCCTGCCCAGCCGCATTATCACGCATTACCACACTTGGAGCTGCTTGGCTCTAGACCCCAGCCAGCCCCGATCCCACTCGAGCAACCAGGTTAGCGACAGGTAACTTGGCGGTTGGCAGGACGGCGCCGATCGGTGTGCCTGATCTGCAGAACTTTCTAGCTCATCGACGACGCTCTGTCAAAGACGTGGGGTGTGAGACAAACATCTAAGATGCGGGATTTTCTGTCTCGCATCTTGTTGACCTAGGTAGGTAGGAGGGATTGCATGATAAGAACGCTATTTTGGCTTGTGAAAGGAGTTGCTTCTTTCTTTTTTGGTTGGGACGTGCAGCCGTACGGGTCGTGCGAAGAAGGAAGGTGGATATTCGTTGCCGGCCGGTTCTTACCGAACACCCCGGCCGGGTCGAGAAAGCTGCCCGCCCTAAAAATAGGAGGAGGCAGTGCGTCGTTCTTCTCCCTCCTTCCCTCCAGGACAGCTGGACTGCCCGTCCCTGAAGGCGAGAGACGATCGATCCCACCTTGGGCGGCAATGGCTCTGATTTCTGCCCCTGGGGACAATCTCACGTCGAAACGGCAGAGGGTGTGATTCGACTGCTCGCCTCGATCCAAGTGGATGCAGTTTACGTGGCGTCTCAGCTCTGATACGCCAGCAGCAGCACTGTCAAGTGGATAATCTGCTCTCGCTTCGCCGTCAACCTGGATGTCCTAACGGAACTTACGCGAGGATATTTTGGAGTGATGGTGAGTGAGCTAGTTGTCAACTCGAATGCGGGGCACCAGGGCAGAACTAACGCTTACCCCGCGTTTTTGGTGGAGGAAGGGGGGGAGGGGAGCCGCAACGGCTGCGGGAGAGGGGAGACGGGTTGGCATCAAGCATCCTTCCCCTACCAGAGGGCCGAGTAGGCTGTGATTCCCAGCCTTATGCGAGTCACTTCCGAATGAAAAGGGTTATTGATGGATCTATTGGGGATCTTAGTTGCTGTTGATTTCCGTTTGTCGTTGGTCTTTCAACAGCACACTCAACGGTACTTAGGGGGCTACGCGGCTGCCGAAGCTAGCCGTTCATCACAGAATTTTCCTTGGGATTTTTACTTGTATTTCCCTCGCGCCTCTGGAAGTACAGAGGGTAAGCTCAGGTACCAAGCCTCACATCTGAATACTTATTTGTCGTGTGTATAGCCACGTACTGTACACTTCCCCGCACTATTTGGGTGGACAGGCCGGCGGTCTGGGGGATGAAGGATGGCTACATGCAGTAGCGGACGAGGAGTTAAAAAAACGGTTGAGGGTCTCACGCAGTGGGTCTGGGGAAGCTGAACGTGGGGAAGACAGATTTTGCAAACACGTCTGCGACAAGGAGATGTGGGTTAGGGGGCGGGGTAATTTGCCACCATATTGATTGATTGCAGCTCGCCAGATGCTGCAGTGTGGAATCACTTCGCCAGGTCGGTGCTGGTGTCATGTTTGTATAGGGCATCATCGTGTTGAGAAGGGGCACGGGACTCGCAGTACGGCCCAATATTGCTGCGGCTCCAGTTGGAGTGTAGGGATGATGATTGACGTATTACGTGTAGGTTTCCGTGGACCTGCGTTTTGCTCCAAGCATTGACTCTTGTTCACGATACCTATGCATTATTCTCTTAAGAGAACCACCCCTAGAAGGTTTTCATGAACAGGTGGAGGTGGTCAGTGGGTTACCCATATTGTTATGTAGGCAACGAGTCACATATTGCATGGTTTAAACGTGGTCTTCTACCTGCCATTTGAAGTCGACACATGTCAAAAACGAATAGTGACAACTCTATACACGGGTGTCAGACCGATGCCTCTCACGGAATGATGGAGATATTATCACGGAGTTTGTCTTGTTCCAGCAAGCCTCGCTTTTAGCCCCTGTTTCGTTAGTTTCATGGCATTTCTGTAGTTTGTAGTGGAAACCCCATGCCTGAACTTCGCAAGAGGCCTCATATCATTGCCAGAACCCGAGATGATGCAGCCTAAGAAGAAAATATAATCAAGCTACCTTCCAATCTCGAGTTGAAATGAACCATGTCTTTGTATGGTAACAGCCTCTGGGTCCTGCTGCTTAAATCCCATTTTCTTCTCTGGGCCCTGATATCGAGGATAGGGGTAGTCCACCCAGCACAGGTTAAGCCAATGACAAACGTGTCAGTGGCTCCTCCATCAGCGAAATTGCCAGTTTTGAATGAATATGATTCTCTCTGTGATCTTCGAATCTGGCTAACTCTTTGCACTTGAGTTCTATCTTATTTCCCGGCTTGTGAATGGAGTCACTCAACTAGCTATTCTCACCATGGCCAAATGATTTCGTCCAATGTCAAAGCAATTCAACCCATACGCGGAGACAGAGCGATCTCGCGGAGCCTCGCAATTCATGCCCTTGTTGATGTCGTCTCCCACCTCTGAAGAGCAGCCATGAGACAGTGTCGGATTTCGTTGAAGGCCGTCGACGTATTGCAGACAACTATATCATTTTTGACAACCTAAGCCATCGAGAATGGGGAAAATATTCGAAAGAATGCACGCCTCGGCCCACGATGGAATGCAATCATGCTATTGCCGAATACTTCTTGTTGTCGTTGCTTCGACAATTGTCGTATGCAAAGCAAAATTATCGTCAATATTGCATCTGTTCTCATCTACCAGCCGCCGGCCGGGGGGGGCTTCATTCCCTATGGGGTTCTCATCAGCCCAATGCTTCCAAAACGTCAACAAAGAAGAATACTGTACGTCGCCCAACAGAGCCTCCGGAATTAGTGCACCCACTAAACTTGGAGAGGTCGTTCAAGGTTCTTCCTCGGCCCATTCCTTTTTATCATTAAACCGTTCCGTGGTATTGTCTCTATAGCTCCAAGCGACAGCAATCTTACATCGTTTCAGGGCACCATCTTCACATGGCATCACATCGTAGTGGATCTGTTTCACTTCAGCCTTGCGACCTCGATCACAATCCGCCTGACTTCGAGAGGCTCCCGTGCCGTGCCTGTCATCAGTCCAGAGTCAGTCGATTGTCGCCCACTATGCTCATTCCTCGATGGGCGTTCCTGATCTCCCTCTAGTTCCCCCACCTTTCACTCCGCGCCACCAAACCTCGTCGCTGATAGACACTTCAGCTGTCACAATCGCGTTTTCGTCGGAGCCCGGTAGATCTCTTGGGATAATCCGCGCTGCATGAGCCCACATAGATAGGATATCATGAGGATCTTCGCGTGCTTTCTATGTATTGACAGCCTGATAGACGGCCCGGTGTTCTGATAACGGAGGGGGGAGGTGCTTAGACCGCGTAGTCGAGCAACGTTACATGCCCAGATAGAAGTCCACATAGCAGCCTTGGCCCGGTGAATAGGTGCAGTAGTTTGCTATGGCCGATGCCTTCAGTCACATGTTGGCCAGCACTTAAGTACCTTATATTCTGTGGCTCTACTCAATTATACGGTGAGGAAGCGCTATACTATACCTTGCCTAGGAACGCTTAACAGTGGAGTCTTCAAGATTGTACTCGATACATGAGGAAGGAGTAATGAGGCAGTTCAGTGTGGAGTTGTTTTGGTATTGTGATCTTATCTAATCTTTTAATATTGACATGAATCAATCAAAACCATAATCTAATCATGTGATGATATTAATAAGACCTGTGTCAAGACTATAAAAATGGAGTCTAATACTTGTAATACAACTGTCTAATTATTAGTAATAGTGAAATTCTTGACCTCTAGTAGCAGTTCATATACTTCTTAAGGTGCAGGTCTCGATCTTGCACCATTAGGCATGTTAAGTTCTGGGAGGTGAATAAGCTGGCGTAAAATTGAGTGCCATAGAATATGCTCCCCCTCCATTAATAAAATGACTGATAATATGTCATTAAACGTGCCTCAGTACAATTCAATAGGTCCCTCGCATCTCTCATACCTTTACTAGTTATTAATATGTTCTCCTATCTGCTCCAGCTTATATTTCAACCGGACTTCTAACTTGACCAACCTCCAACCTTGAACAATCATGTTGCGGACATTTTAGTCATAAATTATATAGTAATGACCTTTCGTTGTCAAACCCCCATCTCACATATAAATTTTCGGGTCCATCGCGCCAACCTGTGCACTCTTCGCCTCTCCCTCAAATACGAATTCACTCACTAGTTTACCAGTCGCACACGAATTCTGGATGCCCCAGCACGAGTGCCCCGTCGCCACCACCATCCCCTTGATCCCTGTTCCACCAATTACCGGACTACTACTACCAGGTATAGAAGGGAGGTAGCACGCTTGTTTGGCAGTGACCTCGCCTGTGCGTAGCTCATCACTGATGGAGGAGACGTAGTCGACGACATCTTGGCAGCGGGAGGGATCACACTGCACGAGGTCGGCTGTGGAGGGGAGGGGAATAAGCTCATCGCCTTCTCCTGCAAGGTAGTCAGCGGCTGCCACTCACGGATACCGCCTTGCCTTCGTACAACTCGAGGAGGATTTGCTATGTACATACCGCATACATATACCTCGCCATTCGGGCGAGCATATACCTCCGGATTAACTCTTCTCCCATGCTTGCGCTTCTTGCCATCCTGCGCTCCAAAATCTTTCGGCAGCTCAATGTCGGTGAAGAGGACGTAAGGAGTTACATGTGCATTGATTGTGACAGAGTGTGCTCTTAATGCATCGACCGCAATGTCAGGGAATACGTGGCTGCTCCACGGTCCTGCGGAAACGACTATATCTGTTGCCGGGATAGTATGAATCTGTTTTGTTTGCCTGTCCATGTATGTGACGCTCTTTACATGCCCGCCTGTATAATCGATCGAGTCAACGTGCGCGCCAACTTTGACTTCGGCACCTTTCTCCTGTGCCAGCTCTGCCATGGAGGTTGTAAACTGGTATGGGTGGACTTGTGCAGTTGCATCCGCGTCGCCTATTGAGGAATACTCCGTGAGACCCTCGGCAATGAACCAGTCCAAGTCTTCCGGTATGCCCTTCTTCTCCAGTGACTTGAGACTCGCTTCATCCTGCTTTGGAAGCTTATTCCATTCCGCTGATCCCGTACCGCTATCCGCCTTCGGTGTTTCCAATCGGTCGGACTGGGCCTTTGCTCTAATAGATCCCGCTTGTACAGATCTGTAGCCCCATCTCTTCGCGCCGTCATGTTCAGCAGCTAGCTCGGCGTGGAGACGGAACGACAGCGGGACAATGCTTGGAGGGTATGCCCACAGAGCCAAGAGGCCTCCTGCTTTGCCAGATGCGCCAGCTGCGATAGCTGTGGCCTCGAGGATTGTGATAGAGTGAAATTTCGGGTTAAAGGACGGATGGCGAGTGAGGAAGTATGCACTGGATTCATGAGCGTCTAGATATAGCTGTCGGTTGGTTACATATTTCGTACCTGTTGAGCTTCAGTTAGCAGCTGCGCAAGTATGCTTCTGTTTAAGACAAGCTCACCTTGTGCATCCAATGATGCCACCACCTTGTTATCACGTTCGTTAGAAACATTTGTTTGTGATGGGTTTCGCAAGCTAGAGCCCACCTATAATGACAATGTGTCTTTTCTCGTCAGGGTGTGAGGCCATTGCAATAGCTCTAGCCTTAACAGCAGGCTAAAATTAAACCAATTGTACTCGTGAAGGTCGATGACAATGCTAATACTAGGGTTTGGAGAAAGAGGATGCTGTCGGAAGAGGTGTTCTACCTACATAAACGATAAGAGATCCAAGCTACCATAGGCGATGCGTCATCGCTCCTGCTTTAGCAACGCCACACCTAAATATTCATGCAGCTACACATAATTGCACTTCATACGCACAACAATTTCCCTCTACGTCTAATTGAAAACAGGAGTTTACAATGAGAGAGATTAATTAATTTACGACTATAAGTTAACAATCATTCTAAGGTAGCGTTGAAATACAAGCACGCAAAACCAGGATAGTTCGGAATGCATAAAACACTCATAAATTTATATAATTGTTAAAATATATAATTATATTCCAATTTCGGTACGGTTTCAACCACCACTCCCTCTATATATTTATAACCTTGAATTTACCTTTGCTACATCTTTTGCATGCTGAAAGATAAGAGGACGGCTCTCTTCGGTGTTGTTGAGGTAAATTGTGAACCCGTCGTTATGGTTGCACCCAGTACTAAGCCCACACACACCCAGCTGCCAGTATGCATCGCTCATCTTATATTGGAGAGCTATCTTCTGCCATTCTCCAATGACAGCCACCCTCGTCTGGTTCGCAGGGACAGTCCTGTTGACGAATGCAAGCCGATCTTCTGGATGGAGCCAACCGTACTCCTCAAACAAGACAGGCTTATTGAGTTTGACCTGTGCCTTTCCATGGTCCGCTACCCATTTGTTGGCCCATTCGGCGGTCTTGTCCCACCAGTCAGGGTACAGATGGAAAGTACCGAAGTCCATTTCTTGCAGTGCCAGTTCATTATAGAAGTGTCCGCCATCAGCGCCTGCATAGGCCCAATCCTCGTTACCTTCCTCGTAGAACTCGCCTTCGCCACCCCAAGTAACCATATGCTTCTTGTCGATTCCTTTGATAAATTTCCCCATATCAGCAATCCAATCGGTAACCATCACATGGGAGCAGTTCGTGCCAGCAGAGCGAGGCAGATTCCTCGTTCCATCAGCACCGCAGCGGGGCTCATTGGAAAGCTCCCATGCGAATATAGCCGGGGAGTCTTTGTACCGACTGACAACGGCAGCGGTGTATTTCTTGAAGGCGTTGACGATCTTCGGGCTATGGAAAAAGTCGTCATGGTATTTCCCACCAAGGTTAACTGTGTAAACGTCCATACCTCCATAATCCGCCCAGTTGTTGGTTAAGGCCATGACGAGTTTAATCCCAGTTTCTTCAGCAATCTTGACCACCTTGTCGAGTGCTTGCAATCCATTAGGGCCGTAATTGATCGTTGCCACTCCGTCCTTGAACGATTGGAAATATATCGGGGATTCGCCTGCTCCTTCTCCTCCGTACATTGGTAGCCCGCCGGGAATATAAGTTGCGTTCTTGTCATTAAAAGCCCATGTACGCATGACTTTCAAGCCAGCATGTTTGGCCTGTGTAAGAGCGTTCCTCACATCCGAAGGGTTCTATTCTAGAACTCAGTATCACCCTCGGTAGGAGGAATAAAGTTCGTAACTCACGTTGATGAATGGGAGCCAGTATGCGTTGCTTCCAGCAAAGAGGAACGGTTTGCCATCTAACATGAACTTCGATCCTTCAGCATAAGGGATGCCTTTGTGGTACTTAGGCTTCCCTCCGAACGGAGGCCATGTTGGCCATGTTGGCGATGCTACGGTGCTCGCGGCCAGGAAGGCCAACGTTATTCCGGCGGTAAGCTTCATGACGGTTGCTCAGGAAAGGTCGATTGAGTCTGTAGCAAGGAGGCTGAGCTTCACGAGAATCTGAGGAGCGAGCCAGAAACCATAGTTTATATATTGACGTTGAGAGTATCGGAACCCCAGCTCCGTCGCAAATGCGACAAACAACGAGGAGGCGCCATCATATATCTCGTCCAATTGGCATTACGTAGCTGTCCCTGAGGTGTTGGTAACCTAGCCAGGCACAGTGCACTTTATTCTGCGGGGAGCCTTGTTTGTGTTGATCTGCAGGAGTGTTAAAGCGGGAAGCAATAATCAGCCAAGAAATTGCAATTTCGATGTTATATAGTGCGGAGGGTAAGGCGCCGAGGGAGCGCCAAAATTACTATTGCAAATTAATCAAGCCACATCCGCCATTTTTAAGCCTCGGAGATAAATATGTTTAAAGACTGGCTGAAATTATGTCGCTGGCGGACCATATTGGCTTACTATTTGTTCTCTGCCAGTTTTGTTTGACGCTGTAACGAGAACCAGAATCGCATCTCAACCTAGTGATTCGTTCAATTCACGCAAGCTTTTGCGTGACATCGGTATTTTTCGAATGACTTTCATCGAAACATATTGCGATACTTACTTCCACAATTCTGTGTTACTCTGTAGTAGGTATGAGATACCTAGTACATGCGGGGTGGTTCAAGAAGTAAGAGAGCATAAATATCAAAATATCAAAATATAAAGTGGAAACTTAGTGAAGACGGATAATTATTATTAAGGCCGCAGCCGACGCCTTCTTGTGCATTAAAATTTTATGGTAATAGCTTGAAGTTAACGTGCTGCCGACAGGCCGAACGTGTGTGATCTATCTTGGCGGGACAGGTATTAAATATTATATGTACGAAACTGTCTGCCATATGTTTTAACATCCTATTTCGGGCACAAACGCCCAGTCTGGAGAGTCAGCCAGTCTTCTTGGCCGGTAATATACCAGTCCTCACTGCCAACAGCGGTAGGCGCCCAGAAGACGTTCCATGGATCCGTCGCCTTCTTGATGCGCTTCAGCCTGTCATAGTTGGATCCGAAGAAGGCCTGTCCAAAGTTCGGCTCCATGACATCGCCTTCGTTGAGATAACCGCCGCTGCCCGGGGTAATCGCGCGGAATCGAGCTCCCCAATCGTTCGTTATCCTCTTGTTGGCAAAGGCGATATCCTCCAATGGAGCATCTGGAGCCCATCCGCCACCAAAGATACCATAGAGAGTAGCATCACGCCATGCTGGGTTCACTGCGTTGTCTGGTGTACCGGCTGGTGCGGCTCCGTTAATGTTGTATTGGATGAATGCGGAACCGTCCTCGATAACAGAACGGATGGTGGAGATGGTCTTGTTTAGAGTTACCTCATCTGCCCAGTTCTTGATAGGGAACAGGCGCGATGCGGTGCGCAGATTGCTATTAGCGACGCCCTCGACGGGGAAATGGGATGTCCATGTGTCGTAAAAGTTATCGTGCTCAAAGAACACTGGCTCAAATTGGAGACCCAGCGCAGTCCACTCGTCAAAGAGCGGGGTCACCATAGCCTTGAAGTCGACAAGGCTCATCTGAGGTACAAGCCATGGTAGCATGCTCCACATATATCCACCGGCAGGGCCAAGCGGGAATATACTAGAGTACCCGTAGGTGCCTTTCGCAGCGTATCCAGGGAATTTGCGCCAGTAGGCCTCAAGGGCAGCCCAAAAGATGTTGTCAGGAACGTTGGTACCGGGACCACTCAGGATGGTGAACGTCACGCCGGAAAAGTTCATCTTTGGGTGGACTTTGACAGTCATGCTGGTGACCACACCAAAAGTGCCACCACCGCCGCCACGGATAGCCCAGAACAGATCCTTGTTGTTCTTTTCGTCAGCAGTGACAAAGCGCCCATCGGGAGTAACAACGTCGATGCTGAGGACCTGGTCCGCGCCCATGCCGTATTTTGACGAAATTGGAGAGTGGCCGCCTCCAGCAATGTAACCGCCAGTAACACCAACACCCTTGCATTCACCGCCGACAGCAGTGACACCGTACTTCTTAGCTGCCTCATACAAGTCGAGCACCTGGATACCAGCGCCGAGCTTGAAGGCAGGCCCTTTGTACGAGGGGGAGCTGTAGCTTTTAATAAAGCTGATGCTCTTCAGGTTATGAGTCCAGATCGAGAGCGCACCGGCACCAGTTGATTTGCCGAGAAAGTCATGGCCAGTGTTGTGAACAACAAGGCGAAGGTTGAGGTTGCGAGCGAAGTTGACGGCGAGTTGGATCTGCGAGACGGTTGTCGCCTTAACAGAATAAGAGGGGAAACCGCCTAGCTCGCAGGTGCTTGTGTTGCCGGCTTGAGGCATGCAGGTCTCGCCCTGGTAGAGAGGTGACATGACCGAGGTAGGGTCTCCCGCACTGCTTGGTGTTAACTAATACTGACATATTGTAATGCACGTGAATGAGGGGGAAGAATTATGGTTGAGGGTTGAAAAGTGGAATTATAATATAAAGGACTTACTGGGTGGCCGACTCTGTCCAGTGAGCTAGAATATTAGCACACTTCGCAGCGTTATAGTGCTTGTTGTTCTTATAACAAACGGCGCCAATCGGGACCGTCTCAATGAGCGCGCCTCCCGTCAGGATGTTGAAAACGGTCCAGATCGGCTTGGACGGCCAGAGTAGGTCTCCTGGAGACGTCTTGCAGCGGTTGAAAATGGAGCGCTTGGCAACTACTTCGTCAGAGCTGGCAAAGTTGAAGAGCGAAACATTGCTAAGCTCCAATTCCGTCAGGTTCGCTAGGACGGCATCCGTAAGTTGAAACCTTTCGGCCTCAGACAAAACAGAAGCTGGGTCTTCAAGAAGCTGGGCAGCCGGGGCCACAGTTGTCTCATCAGCAGCTATTCAATTGCATTAGCATCGCGGGAGATAACGAGGAAAGTGAGGGCCGCGTACGGATCAATTCGCCATTCTGAGTCACTGTCTGGGCGCCGACAAGGGTTGCGAGGGGAAGAGCGCTCGCCAGAAGCAGCGCTCGAGCGAAAGATGAGAAAGCCATGATGCCGTGAACCTTCACGGGAATGGAAGAGTGAGACCATCGTGAGGCATCTCGCAGTAATATATATATTCTCGGGAAATCTACGGGCAATATGCGGGCGATCTAGTAGATCCTAGTCAATCTCGCGATACACACGTGGCATCCTGGATCTGCCGGAAATATGCCTATCAGAATTCCAGCAATCTCCGAATTATGCCAAGAGAGCTAGTTTCTCACTCGTCTGCTTATGCCGAGCTTACCATAATGCTCGAGCGTGACCAGAAGGTGCCCAGCGCCGTCTGATACGTACCACTGAGGATAGACGGGGTAAATTATACCGAAATGTGCGAATGATTCCAAGAATCCCTAAACTCAGGGGACCGGGGCTCGTTCCCCTGAAAGATGTAGCGGGCCTGCATGGTTTTGCAACTCTCGGAACGCAACTCCCGGATTGGGTACCTTGGGTCGCAGCTGCTGGGTCGTTGCCCCTGTCTACCTGAGCCAATGTGCTGGACGCATAGCACAGGCCCGATATTTAACCTTGGCGTATTTTGCTGCACTTCACTCCTGTCAGGCATGGTTTGGGTCACTGCCGACGTCTGCGACCGAAAATAACATGGTGAAGACCCCGTTTTGTTAGCGATTTGGCCTTTGAACATGTACGGAATACGGAATACGGTATACGGTATAAATACCCCTTTTGCATGATGTACACGAAAAAAAAAAGGATACTTACTATGCCAAGGGACAGACAAGACTACTAGATCACTACTAGATCAACTCCCAAGTATGCTTCGGTTGCTCAGCTCGGTCAGTCGCCGAAGTTTGGGTTGGGGCGTTCAAATGCCGATCCGTCTTGGAAGTTGGCAGGAGCGTGGCGCCGCTCCGCCGCCCTGCCGTCAGACTCGCGCTAAACTTCGCCAAACCCCAGCTCCAGCGTAGAGCCAAACCGCTTAGAGTTTAAACACAGGCATCCCTCTCCACTTCGCTCATTTGACAAGTCGTGCTAACTCGCTAACTGTGTGCTAGTGGTGTCTACTTATATGCTCTAAGAGGTCCCAAGAACCCCTAACGTGGTCTAACATGGTCTAATGAGTTTTACGAAGTAATGAGGACTGAGGTTAGCGACCTTGTCTTCCATATAGTCCATTTTGATTGGACTACCCCGCAATATTTCGATTACCATGACCAGCTTATTGAGGGCTCGAGCCTCTCCTGAGGTATCCAGGAGGTCGGTGCTGTACGAAGACGGGATGAAAAAAGGCGCAACTAATCCTGCCGCTTTCCCAGGTAGTGTGCTTCCTGCAGGAAATCCAGCTCTCTCTAACCACCAAGTCTAGTTTCCCTTAAAGCAGCATTACGGAAAGCGCTATCTATGGCTATGGTGACAGATTATGCCTCCACTTCCGTTGTCCCCCCCGAGAATCTTTCACCATCATTCGCCTCTAACCACATCTATGGTGGCTGTTACACACCGGTGCCTTCTTGGCTGTCATACAGAGACATGATCGTCAGCTTGGCCATTGCTCTAGAATGTGGAATTGGAGTCCAGTCCTCGCTCTCGCATAACAAGCAACCGAGATTTCCCCCCGAAGCAGAACGGTCCTTCTGATTGGCAATCATTTCCTTTTTCTCTTCGCACAAGAGATCGACTCTGCACCGACACTAACACCTTATTTATCTCCGATCCCCGCTGTCATCGAAGCCTTGCTCATAGCTGCTCTCAATTGCTCTCTGGGTCAACCGAACAGTGATGGCCGGTCGTTGATTTCCAACGTCACGTTTAAGATACACTACTACCCGCCGATTCTTGATGGTACTCCGGATATAATGCATACTATCCTCCCAAGACGCCCTCCCCATGGGGATGTCACAAGAATCCCGACACCGCCGCTACAAGCTGCGGGACTGTTTATCAACTTTTTCTTTCCCGCCCTGGCACTGATTTTCGTGTGTCTGAGAGCCTTTTGCAGAGTCAAAATCAAGCAATGGGGTCCCGGTGAGTGCTCCGACCTCGTCAGCCAAGAATGCTTTAATGGAATATTTTCTAACATCAACTGCTAGATGACTACTTCATCATTATTGGATTGGTAAGCTCCGTTGTCCAAATACGTTTGTCAGGGGCCGTTCAATGCCCCTTTAAGCAGAGCTGAAATACCTAATACCTGGACAGATGTTTTCACTTCTGATGTGTGGGCCGTTTTATATGCGTATGTGAAAAGTCCTGAAAGCGAAGAAGGAGAACTGACATGATCGGCCTTGCAGACATCAAGCTGAATTACTGGGGATGGTATGCGGTCGATGTGCCAGCAGATTACGATCCTTCCCCTGGAATGTGGTGGTTCTATCTGGCACAATTATTTTATAATCCAATCCTCGCATTCGTCAAAGCCTCGGTCCTATTATTCTTGCTACGCCTAGGTGGCCAAAGGCCAGCTACTCGCTACGCCATATACGCTCTGTTTACTTTCAACGCCTTGCAGGCCATCGCCATATTCCTCGTGGCAACACTGCAATGTCTACCAATTGCAGCCAACTGGGATTCTGCTGTAATGGCCACCGCAACTTGTGTTGATGTGTCGTTTCACGTCGCAATCTCGGCCTTAACTATATTCACGGATATCCTGGTGCTTGCTCTACCCTTCTGGATTTTCCTGGGGCTTAACATGCCCATGGCACAAAAGATGACAGTAATCGGCGCATTTTTGCTTGGAACCTCGTAAGTAAATGTCGCTTCAGAAGCACATTGCACAACTTGGAGTTCAATACTGATGGTCATACTTCGCAGCGTTACCGTAGTGGCTATCGTCCGATTTGTCGAGTTATACAGGTTGTTCTACGTGCCCAACCCGAACGGAGATCCTTTCCATTCTATTGGAATCACGCTTTCCACCGTGGAAGCAAATGTCGCCATCATATCCGCTACTATTCCCGCCTTGAGACCTCTCGGCAGAATCTTGATGCCAGGCCTCTTTGCTGGCTCAAGCGTCAACTATAATACATCGAAAAGCGGCGGCAACTTGCGCAGCGACAACCCAGCTATCTATAACCGCCATGGTACCAGCGTTAGCATAGCGATGAAGAGTATGCGCGACGGTTCACAGGCCAAGCATACTGAGTGCCGCAGCGTGAGCCCCAATGACAGCGAGGAGGAAATCATGACATACCATGGCATCGTAAAGTCTACAGATGTGCGCGTGCAATTTGACAGCGAGAATGACGATCGGGCATCGTCTCGGATGTCGAACGAGCAAAAGGGAGGCAGGTATAGCAGGACGTGATGTGAGCTTCGGTAGTTACATTTGATCTATAACGGATGATACCCGGTCTACAGCGACTTTAATTCGGAGGGCGAGTCTACGCGAGGCGGGTGGGGACTTGACGAAGCCTGAACCAGTCGATCCCAATCGCATGTCGGGCACTGGCACATATCATGCCATTGCATATAACGTCCGCCGTTGAACTAAATGGCTGCTTTTGATAGCAATAGCCATAGGCTGTAATATTATTTACAGCATACCAAGCATCGTCTCTTAAGTTTATATACCATTGTTCGCAGCAGAATCCATCCCTTGGATTTAAGCTTGAAAGATCATTGCAGTGCAGTGAGACCATAAAACAAAGCCGTGAAAGGGTGCAAATAAGGTTGTCCTTGTAATTGACACCTTGTGGCACTCCAAACAATATATCTATATTGTTAGATATATACTATAGACGACACCACATGCTCCCTTGGTATATGTATTATAAAATTATGTGTTTACCCACTTCACACGCTGCTCCTAACCTGCTTTCTGCAATTTTGATGTATATTCTATTCTATTCAAAGGCTCGATAAATATTTAGTACCGTTCCATGATAAGCTGCGTCTTCAAGGAGTCCTGAGCAAGGAACCACCCCTTGGTCTGAAGCAAGTTCATAAGTTGACTTTGCTTTGTTGACGCGTCACTGCTGGTGTCGGTCTTGAACGACGCCTCAACAATGTACTCAATTCCCGAACCTGATGCGGCCTTAATTGGCCACACCTCAACGTACAGCTTTACGCCGCTGAAGATGCCAGTAGAGCGCTTTGCCAGCACAGGACCGTAGATACGAGACGTCTTCAGCTCAGTCGTGCCCCAGTTGTCAGATGTCCAGTCGTTGAACTTGTCTGGCGCATTATTGATGAGAATGGTCCGGGAGTCTCCCACATTAGGGAGGTCCATTCCGCTGGCACCTGAGGCGGTCTTGTCGTTGCTGAGAGAGAGGGTCTTCTTCTGATAGCCCCACTCGATTTGAGCCTCGTACTTGGAGGTGTTGGCATCAAACCCCTCAGAGTTGGCTTTGGTGAGTGCGCCGTTAATGTCGTTCCCGGAGACAGCATATCTCTTCTTGTAGGTCAAGTCGTAGTCAGACTCGCCCTCCATATTGCGGATACGTGGACTCCAGCCAGCGTTGTAGAGCGTCTGGGCGTCATCGTCAAGGAACTGTACGCTCATCTTGGTAACGGTCGTTGGCATCGCAAAAGCAGAGAGAACCTCTGATTTGAGTTTAAAGTCTGATCCAAGCACCACAGCTGGGTTCATCAAGAGCTTGACCTCGTAGTTTGGTACCATGTTGGCCGCAGCAGACGCCAGCGAGGCTGCAGCCAGAGATACCGCAGCAGCGGCGAAAAGGCCGCGCGAAGAAAATTTCATAATGGATGCCATGGTTTCTTGATTATGCTACTTGGAAGAGCTCGTGAAATTTGAGGATATCGCGTGAGAACATCTTGTGGAAATCAAAGCACTATATGTAGTGTTCTGTCAAGTTGAGACATCTCAGACGCGCCATAACAAACGAGGAAATGATCTCTCAAAGTCCGACTCTAGATTATATCCAGCAAAAGAAATGTTTTCCAAGTTGAACAATGAGGTTTACATGTCCTCGTAGAGCGTTATGATAATGCACGTGGGACAGTGATGAGCACGTGGGACCGAAACACGTGTTGGCGACATTGAGCCACATAGGTTCAGCGAGGAAGGTAAGCGCCAAGAACTGTAACTTAGACGCAGCTTATGCAGGTTAAAACTGCAAGTTTCTCTTCTAAGAAGGTGAAGTTGAAGTTGAAGTCTAAATTCTCTCGTCGAATCCAATTCTAGCCCTGCAACGAGCGATCCGGTTGCTTATCCCCAAATTTCAAATTATTGGTGGAGCCGTCGATCCCCCTGTGTGCCATGTTTGGTCTGCAAGTGCTGGCTGTATCAGTTATGTCCAGGAATGTGTTGACGTCCGGAATGCCGATTGCGGAGTAAGGTGAGGTGTAAAGTATTGAATGAACTTTAACAACGCAAGGGTCAAACCCTCGAGAGGAACACATGGTCCGAAGATCCAAACGTTTGTCGACATTTCATGAAAGATTCCAGGAAGCGAACGGAGGAAGTTGATTCTAGGACTGACGTCTCATTTCCATGTAGCAAACCAGGTGCAGAGTCAGAGTCAGGAAGCTTTTTTTTTAGTTAGCTGTGACCTCACCACTGAGAATTCAATTGAATCAAGGATATAACGTTTTATATGACATTCATATACATACGATGATGTAGCCATGCAAATGAACCCCCCTTTTAATATCTGGGGAGTAGATGGTCACCGCGAGAAGGTGTAGAGCGCCCTTAAAAGTCAAGCTTCATATCATCCAACATACCTCCTTCCAGCCCCATCATTCCCTCCCCAGAAAGCACACCCATCATATCCTCCCCCACCAACCCTTCTCCCCCAACTCCTGCAATCCCTAAATCTGCGCCCATCAATCCGGCCTGCTCATCAATCCCTCCCCCCGCTGACAACGCCTCAACTCTCCGATACAGCCGCACAACAACCTCTGCCCTTTCTGCCTCTGGCCCTTCCTTTCCAACTTCCGCACCCACTTTCGCCGCCTCTGATGCCAAGGCCTCTCGCAGAGTTATACGACCTTGTACCCCAGCTGCTGCTTTCGGTGGCGCACACACCAAAGACGCGACGACGTCATATGCAGTTCCCGAATTCCCCAGGGCACACTGATGTGCTAGCTCTTCCAGTAGCGTAAGTAGAGCCCTTCGCGCCCCAAGCATGCGTACTGCAAGAACCGGGAGGCGAGGAGAGTAATTCGGCGGTGCGGCGGGGGGGTTCCAGTTAATAAGAGCCCGAGCGGCGTGGCGGACGGCGGTGGGGATGTTCGGTGGGACGGGAAAGTCGGTGGTGAGATCGATGGCGCTGCGGGAAAAGTGTAGATGTGGCCGGAGAGCGGCAATGAGAGGGTCAAGGTCGGTGCGGGTCGGCACTGAGCGTTGGAGTGCGCGCAGGGAGCGTGAGAGATGAGGGGCGGGAATTGGGAGGATCGCGTTATGGAGGAGTGAGGCTTCTGCTGAGATAGATTGGGGTAGAATGAGAGCCTGTAAGAGAGATGACGGAGGTGGGGCAGTGAGAATGTTAGATGCTAATGAGAGAAGGGCGGGAATGAGCGAAGGGAGAAGTGAGGGGTCGAGAAGGTCTTGCGATAGAGTTAGTGTTGTCCGGTTGGAAATACATATGGGGGGTGGCTTACATTCAAGGCCGCCGCGGAGGACGTCGTCAGTTAGGTGGCCATGTTGGGATGCCAGCACAATCTGGCTAAAGAGAGTGGGTACGAGGAGGTAGAAATCCTGCGGAGGACAAAGCGCCATAGGTTCATCCCCTAACCCGCCACCTTCTGCATTGAAGAGGCCCTTGATCCATCCATCCAGCTGGGACGATTCCACAGATGATAAATCGTCCAGAAGCCGTGCAGTTGACCCACGAACGAGCAACTTCGCAATAAAAGAATCTGGCGTTTGGACACCAAGCTCTGTGGCACTGAGATCGTAGCGGTACACAAACGCCAGAACTAGCAGGAGGATGGAGCCGAACTCTTCGTAGACAGGTTGGTACTCGCCCTGGTCGTCGTCATAGCGCCAGGCGTCGAGAAGCTGGCAGATTGGTGGTAAAATTGTGAGGGGCTTGTCGAAGATCAAGAGTACGTCAAGCGACGACGGCTTACGTGCAAGGTGGGCACAGAGAGACTTCAGAGCCATGGTATCTTTGCTCTCGCAGAGACGGCGAAGTAGCTCCGTTATGGCCTGACTAACCGCACCCACATTTCCGTCCATGTGTTCCAGCTCGTCAGTGAACGCCTCAATCTTCTCAGAGTCAGAGAGACACTGCTCCAAGACCTCGTCCTTGGTGTACCGGCCGCCTGCAGGTAGTGTCTGCATTGGAATCTCACCCAGAAGTCGCTCTATGCTCTCTTCTGGGATCAGGCCGTGGAGACAGCACGAGAAGCAGAAATCCTGTCTCACGGAGTCTGAGAACATGTCACCTGCACTGGTATCATCGAACATGGAGGAGAAGGTCGGAAAGGCGTTGGTATCTACATGGCTCAGAGCTTCCGTGATGCACAACTCCGGACTTAGAGGCGGGAACATCGGGGCCGATATCATGGATATCAGTAAAGGCACTTTGTTGATAAGGAACGAGCGTAGGAGGAATGTTGTCTGCGGACTTTCGGAGCGGAAAATTGCATTGGCAAGAATGTCAAATGAGGACACAATGAGGTCAATACATGTCGTTTGGATATCGCCCTGATAGATGTGAGCTTTGGTGTTGAAAACAATGGACAAAATACGAACCTGGTATCGGTTATGGAGGAAATTTAAAAGTTGATTGTCATCAACCATGGGTCTTCCAGTCAGCTGCAACTTTGTTAGTAGAGCACATCAATATAAATAGGATGCTCCCACCAAAGAATTTAGATACACGTAGAGGCCAGCTCTTGAGTTCATGGTAGGTATTTCAACCACTGGTATATTGTCCATACCAAGTGCCATGGCGGAGTCTATAATCTGGTCTATTTCAGCACCAGCCTTCTGGGCCTTTTTATCCATGGGTTCCAGGGCCACGAGTGTCTTTGTGTATAATTCGAGTCTCTCGGCGAACATGGAAGATCCGTTGATGAGAAGCGGCGTAAAATTCGCTAGTGACTGCGAGAACCCTTTGAGGGTATCTATATGTTTGTTAGCATTGCTCAGTTCACAGTTATAAGACCGCAATGGCACCCGAGACTCTTCAAATACGTACCCTTGGGACACCGGTTTTTCAGCGCATCATTCACTGTCGAGTTCTCGGCCAGCGCAACTAACAGCGCGCCAACCGCGACCCTCACAGCCATAGTCTCCTGGTTATGAGTGTCATTCCCCGCTCCAATCTCCCGCATCATATCATCTGCCGCGTTTGACATGACCAACAAGCGCATCCACTCCGTGAGCGCATTCGCCATCACCAAAGCTTCTTGGGCAGACTTCGGTCGATCCCCGGCTGCCACAATTTTTGAGAGGCCATACACTAGCCTCTCTTCATGGCCGTAACTCTTTGTCCATCTTGTCTGAGAGCCGCTGGCGACCTCTTGGTCCTCCTTTGTAGCGTCGACAGGGCGAGAGGTAGAGTGTCTGAGCAGCGCGCGCAAGACCGACGGCACGTCAAGGATGTCGATTCGGAGGAGAGCTTGAACGTAAAGAGAGACCTGCGGGTCCAAGTCATAGTTCCTGGATTCACTGGGACGTAGCAATAGCTCGGCGATGAGAGGGGTGGCGAGAGGTGACTTGGTGCTGAGGACCTTTGCGAATTGCTCCAACTTGTCGGTGGGGAGACGCCGATCGAGTGCATGGGCGAAAAAGGTCGCCCATTCGTCCATAGTTATCGGACCGTTTGCAATTCAAGCATAGCCAAGTTTCATGATACAGTGATATAGTGGTATAGGGTCAATTGTGGTAAATGGATGAACTTCAGTAGGAATATTGTTATTCTACACGTCTTCGGACGTCACGATGGCGAGGCCGCCAGGTACTGGATTCACCCGCCTCAGCCTCGCGCTAGGGGTCTCCGTTCAAGGTCGGGGCTTCCGGGGCGGCAGAAACTTAGGCCGAGGCGTTTGAGAAACCGAGACACGAAGTAACCAATTTAACGGTCTGTACGAGTCCAACTGCGTCAAAAAGCTGATCTTATACAATCCGAGATGTGACAGAATCCTCGAGTAGTATTGCCCTCAACCGCGAAGCCCGCAGGAGCCCGCGAATACCGACGCAGAAGAAGATCGCCGGCCATCTCCCCCCCTTGGAAGAGGTGGCAACAACGCATTGCACCTCGATCCGTATCACCCCAAAGTTCATCGCTGACTCCTTTTCTAAGTACAAGTAGTATGAGGGTAGGTATAGGGTATATGGCGTCGGGTATCTGGAGAGCAATTGAAGTGCTCATCAACTGCAAACCCTTCGCGCCGCTTGTGTCATTTATATCCAAAACAGAGTGTATATATCAGCCTTCTCACTCCATAGAGTCCATCTCAAGGTGCGCTCTCATCGCCTCAGAAGGAGGTGCCCTCGGTCCCACCATCCAGTCCTGCATCGCAAGCCACTCACTCCATTTCTCCTCTGCAGCGCGGATCTCATTCTCCGCAGGGTTACGTATCGGCATCATGTATGGTATAGTTTCGTTGGGCGACGGCTCATAGCTAGCCTTAACTTCGAGCCAGCTCCCACTCTTCGCGGCGAAGAGGTAATTGCGTCTCTCGGATTCGTGTAGCTGCCCTATTCCTTTGGCCCAGTCATCGCCAAAGAACGTCTTGAGCATCGCCTGCGTGTCGAAGCCGGTTACAACAAGCCGGCGGATATATGGAACTAGCGAGATCGACTCGCCGTGGCGGTCGTCAAGCCTGGGTGAGAGCGTAGAGGGTGTTGAGTCCCCCGAATGTGATGTCGTTGATCGAAGTGGGGAGTATGCTGATATCGGGTTCGGGTGTCGTTGATATGGTAAGAGGATATTCACGTAGGCAGCCACAGCCTGGAGGAATGGACTGTGCTGTGAATGGTCAAGGAAAAAGCGGCGACAGTTCTGGAAGTGCCGATGCCACTCATGGGGGTCAAAGGATGAGTCGGTCTGCGTCATCATGTGGTCTTCTCCTTGCTCAGTAGGAGGGCCCTGGGAGGGCCGGCGGGGTGGTGCGGACGATAGGTTTTCGTGGTTGCTGAACGCCATAGGAATGTTATGGGCTGCGCTGCAAAATATAAATCAGTTTTCGATAATATGGAATGCTGAGATTGTACGACTTACTTTATATGGTCAGCCGATTTGACAAAGACAAGAGTCAAGACAAGAATCGTGAGGGGAGGGGTTCCAAATGCGACAGGCTATGCCTCCTTGGTACTAATATACCCTTTCTGCAGCCTCCTGGTGGAATAGACATAGTTCAGTGACGGGAAGGGCCAGGTGTGTAGGGATACTTATATAAACCAAGGCTGAGAGACATTTGGAGAGGGGGGATGCGTGTGGTCTCAGAGCGAATACCGGGACTGGGACTCGGACTGGGCGTCATAGGGATACGGAGATAAGTTTCCAGTTAACTCATGTTGGCCTGCTCTTCTGGGACCAAGCAGGTCCGGAGATGATGTATGCACCGTATGCGGGCCCGGGGGGGGGGAGGTTCTATTATTTCCCTGCGAGGTAATATGTAGGGACCTTCGGGGATGGTCTGGTCTACTAGAGCTATCCTGTGTTGCCATGTATAAAACGCCTCTGACATTCCTGCGGGGCTTCCGGTGGTGATGGTGTGCCAGCTTGTGTTGGTGGCAAATGCAGTGCCAAATGCGTCGCCGTGTAACTATAACCATGCATCTATAAACCATGCACCGATATCGACTCCTTCGTCTCTTTGGAGACACAACCTTCCAGGGCGGCAGGCATATGGCGTACCATCCTGTACGAGCGAGGTTATACAAGACCTAGTCCGCACTAAAAGTGCATAAATATGTGCTATGCGTGAGGGTGAGGACTTGCAAAACTGTAGGTATAGGTACTGGAGATACTGAATCACACGCGTTCTGGCCATGATCATTCTAGTACTCGACGACTGAGCGACAGACCGAGACTTCATTTAGCTCTGCCGTGAACATGCCTGTACTGCGCCATTCAGTCAATGTGCCCGAGACAGATCCAATAATTCCCAGGTGATTTTCCACCGTCGGTGCCATGCTTGTATGAGCCCACTTCGTCTCTCCCACGCAATCCCAACCCGACATCGTTCTCCATAGCCTGGGATAGGTCGCTGTGGTTGCGGAGTTGCGAGGCAAGGCTCATTTTGTGTCAAATCAGACTGCCTGGCGCCAATTGACGGGCCAGCCGACAATCCAGACAGGGTTGTTTTGTCCCAGAGGATGCAACGACGGTACGAAAATGACCTGTCCACAACCCTGGCCATACCAATTTTTTATATTCCAGCTATCCGGAGCCGATAACATGATCGTCGTACTGCATGTCAGGGAGCGCTTGCACCATGGCGGGTGTTGCTTCACAGTCTCTCTGTGCTGTTCACCACATGTAATGCGACGCAAATCGTACTCGAGTGCCTCTGATATTTTTTTCATCTGTCGCCACTCCCAAAAACTCGCCGATCATGTATGTGTACTACGCGTACAGCGATGTACTGTACTTGTTGTACTGTACAATGCTGTACGGAGCCTTGCATGAGGAGTACTTCTCTCCTGGACCACGATGTCCCAGGCTAGCAGATCATCATTGGCCTGGGCTAGCTTCATAGCAACGTGAACTCCATGAATTTGACCATATGCAGCTGAAAAGGAAGGATGATGCAGCTCATTGTTTCTCCACGCGGCCTCTTCAAGCCACGCTACCAGCGTGGTGCTCACATTGCAGTCTCAAATGCGTGGGGATATCAAGGCCGCAAGACCCAACAAAAGAAGCTCAAGGATGCGCAGTACTGTACCAGAAAATACACAGCAACTCCCATCCTCATTGAGATCTTCAAGTATTGAATGTTGAGCCCCTATACATCATCGAGCTTTCCGTGCGTTACGGAATATTTCCCATAATGTTTGAAGCTAATTAGAAATGAACAGGGATAGACGGCGGTTCGCAGAGTTGCCGGAACACACTCTGATCAATCCCCGGTTGACATTTCACGTACAAACCTTGTCATGTTTGGCGAGGCTCCCCTTTTTTCAGGTTCTGCGCTGAAAGTGGACACTATATGTATGACATTATAGGCCCAGTGACATGGGTGATGAGATTGCCCCGAACCCCCACCTTCCAAGTGTTGCCACTAGTTCCTTTTCCTGAATTAATCCATCCCAGTTCAATAGATCATTATCAATCTCCCAAATGGGAAATCGCGGTGACAAGAAACCCGAAGCCTCAGGGCTTTTCTAAACAACTATGGGGCGCGCGCGGACAGCCACCCACTGCCGTTTTCACTGGAAGGCAAGAGAGACGCGTGTCTCACGCCGGCACGCCCTTCTCTGTCCGTCGAGTTGAAACTTTCCGAGGCACGTTGTACACATGCAACTCGACACACACGAGCCAAATAAGTTATTAGCGTTCCTCAGCACCTGCAACGGCCCGAGGGGGGGGAGGGGGGAGCAACCCGGAAACCGCGGCCGCAAGGCTTCGAGTTAGTAAGGCGGGGAACTGTGGATGCTGCCGCGGATCCGGTCATTCTCGCGAATCAGAGAAGGCTTTGGTGTTATGGTGCCCAGCAACAGAGACCCGGTCAAGCGGTGGCGCAGGATTTCCTGGGGCTGAACTTGCTTCGGCGTGGGGTTGTGGAGGTTGTGAATGTTGCTCCAGTGGTCAGGGGCCCTCATTTCATGTCCTACACGGGCCCATCCCTGCACCGGAACGACGGCTGCTGCCGCGTTGGAGAGTCCTAGTCTCGGCACAGCAACGTATTAGGGCCTTCCGACGGGCATTTATGGAACAGATCGACCAACTCTAGCAATGGAGGTGCGTTTGCCCAGTCTTTTCTGCCCTTGGTAGTGTCTGGCCTCAGCTCATGCAGACCATGAAGCTTGCTTCGGATCACCAAACTGATTTGGATCGGCGAGTCCACCTCTGGTACTCCAACCGAGCGATTAGCATTCCTCGTTGCCCCCCACAGGCAGCGGGACTGGCGAGACCTCATTGAAGAGTATGGGAATCTGGGCTGCTGCAGAGATCAGCATGAGTTCTGGCTTTGCTCGCTTAGCTAATTAAGTACTGTAGTCGGTTCAATTTACCCTCATGATACTGACCGCAGAGAGGATAAAAAGTTATATACTCTATGTGCTAATGCGCCGAGTTTGAAACCATTACACACATTCTTTGTGCTCTCTGGTATTGCTAAAAACCAACGCGCTGTAATCTTGTGTTTAGCATTGAGAAGATGGATCGCTGGTGGTAATGTGGAAGGGTGATGAATTGGTTGGTGATAATGGGAGATAAGATTAGATGATGGTCACGTGATCACGCGAGACGTCGCGTTGAATCCATTGCTGGGACAATATACCGCGACAACAATACTGAGGACGACGGTAACGCCTCACGACTTGCCCATTGGAAGCCATTTGGGTATTCAGGTTGATTATAATGATCTTGCTTTGAAGATTTAACTATTCTGGGCCTCATCCACCGTTATACTGTTAGTCACTAGACTCGACTTGGGTCGCGACTGTTTACTCCTCCAGGATTGGGAACGGCACAAGACGGTGGTGGGGAGGCGGAACCGACGGCTGGCCTATGTTCCCATTCCACGGACCGATTGGCTTGAGTACGATCAATCATTCCCGGTGGCAATTTTGCCTCATTTCTCTTGTCTGTGACGGAGCGGTCTGGGGAATTCAATCCGAGCTGTGCTCAGTATCGCGACGTTCTTCCCGAATCGCCTGAACCTCACCATGTCTACTACTCTTCTATCGAACCTCAATGAATCCCAGCGCGATGCCGTTTCTTCGCCCGCTCAGCAGCTCGCCATTCTGGCTGGACCTGGCAGTGGTAAAACGCACACGCTCACCTCGCGCGTTGCATGGCTGCTCGCATCGGGGTTACAAGCACAAAATATCATTGTCGCGACGTTCACAAAGAAGGCTGCCAAGGAGATGCAAGAGCGGATTGGGAAGCTGCTTGGGGATGACAGAGAGCAGAAATTAATCCTGGGGACGTTTCACAGCATTTCCGTAAGATACCTACGCAGCTACGGGTATCTCATCGGCATCAAGAAGGGGTTTGGTGTGGCGGACCAGCATGATTCGGAGACCATTATCAAACGAATTATCAAGAAGAATAACTTCATGGCTGATCCGAAAGCGACGAAAAATAAGATCAGTGGCCGAAAGGCGAAGGGCGGCTGGGGCGAGAAAATGGAGAAGGCGATGAAGAGTAACAACAAAGAGGTGCAGCAAATTGATGCAATATACACAGAGTACGAAGCGACCCTGAAGAGAGCAAATTTACTCGATTTCGATGATCTACTTCTGCGATGCGTGGACCTGCTCCGAGACCACCCACAGTGTGTCTCCAATATCGAGGCAGTATTGATAGATGAGTTTCAGGACACGAACCTGGTCCAATTCGATCTAATGCGCCTCATGGCTGCGTCACGAAAGAAGGTCACTATTGTAGGAGACCCTGATCAGAGTATCTACGGCTTCCGGTCTGCAGAGGTCAAGAACTATCTGAGTTTATTACGACAATACCCGGACACCATCACCATTTCGCTTGAGGAGAACTACCGCTCCTCGGGCGCCATTCTAGCCGCTTCTTTGAAGATCATTCAACAAGATACGAGTAGAATCAATAAAAGTCTGTTGGCGACACATACGGTGGGGACAAGGCCTGTTTTGAGAACCCTCGAGTCTGCGGAGGTTGAGGGGGACTGGATTATGCATGAGATTAGGCGCTGTGTCACACTTACGGGTGACTTGATAACGTACGGCGATGTGGCTATTTTACTAAGATCGGCGTATTTATCGCGGCATATCGAAACGTACCTTGGCAAAGCGGGAGTTCCGTATCGGATGGTTGGTAAGTTGATGTCAATGCTGCTTTTGTCATAAACGCTCGTCACCAAGACATAATATACATATACTAATCGTCACAGGTGGGCGAGCATTTTATGACCGAGTTGAGGTCAGACTTATTCTGTACTATCTGAGAGTTATCAGCAACCCTGCAGACAACAATGCTTTTGCTGAAGTTGTCAATCTTCCAAAGCGCGGCGTTGGCGATGTAACCGTTAAATCACTCATTGAGGAAGCCGATCAGAAACGGATGTCTATATGGGAATTGATGGAAAACGGTCCACTCGCAACCGGACTCTCAGCTAAAGCTCGAAATGGGATCTCACGATTTATGAAAATCATAAAGGATGCACGGAAAATGCTTAGCGACGAAGAAGGGCATACGATTGCATCCTTGATGAAGCATGTCATAGAGGCCGTAGAGCTCGAAGATTACTTGAAAAAGACATATCCTGAGGAGGAGGACTACCAGTCGCGTTTGGAGAACGTGAAGGAAATTTTGGCACTGGCGGAAGAAGCAGATGATCCTGAATCCCCAGACTATAATGACGAGCCTCTGCCAGAAGTAGACGGCCTGGAACAAAACGAGCTTTCAACGCCTCTCTCGAATTTTCTGGCGAAAATATCACTGGCGACAGACAAACGAGCGAAAGATGCCGAAGGCGAAGACAAGCCACGGGTCACAATCTCTACCATTCATGCAGCAAAGGGCTTGGAGTGGCCAGTTGTGTTTATACCAGGAGCTTACGATGGCAGTATTCCCAACGGTAGAGCCGATGATACGGATGAAGAGCGAAGGCTCCTCTATGTTGGAATGACGCGAGCTAAAGCATTGCTGTATGTGAGCTATCCGCTCATTGATTCAAGAAGAGAGTCAACCAGGCCGTCGAATTTCCTCACGCCGACCTCTCTTCTGCTGCACTTTGGTCAGAAAGGGCCTTCGTTCAGCAAACAAAACGTCGTTCCGGATATTGCGGCAATTCTTAGGCTTGAGGTACCAAAGATTACCTTTACGCCAGACGAGCTGCCACTTCCAAGCCAAGAGGATGATTTGTGGCCAGAGGATGGGACAGCAAAGGCACGCCCCCCAAAGACTTGGGATCAGTGGGATGGCACAGCACAGTATGGTGAACCAAGGAAGTCCCTTGCGCATGATAGACCATTGATTGACAAGAGAAACATGGAACCCTGGAAGCCGAGCTACACCACCACAATGACTATCACTCCCGCTTTCTCCACGGCTGCAGCGGTACTTCGGGAGCAACCTGTGAACCTGGGCGGCGCCGGAAGTGCCAAACGACCATATACTTTTGATGATGATGAAGTCGTCGACAAAAAGAGTACTAAACGATCCACGAAGCGGCCGGATGGGCAACCTAGCCTGGCGGCATACTTTGGGAAGCCTCAAAATAGCAAGGCTAATGAGCCTGCCACGACTATTACTGCCGCTCGTCAAACACATACAACCCAACCCTCTGTGTCACTACCTCGTCTGAACCACCGGGCGACGCTCTCACAACGAGGGAACCCTCGAACCGCTATACCCGCTCAAATCGCACCTTATGTGCCTCCTACAATCTGCCCGACCCTATCACGGCACCGTATTGGTGGCACAACCTCCACTGCCACCAACCGGCGGAACATCCGTGCCTTTACACCCCCCGAGTCCAATGGGAGCAAATATATCTTCTTATCGAGCTCGCCACCAAGGCCCGAGCCGGGACGCAAGGAACGTGAGGCGCCGCGATTGCCTATGCCATCAAACTCTATAAACTCTATAGTTACAACGGCTGCCCGTTCGGCTAGTCTACATACGACGACTGAGGATCGAGCGAGGGCGCAACCAGGCAGAAAGAGCTATGGGGCCAGAATGGGTATGGGGGGGTGGGAGAAACGGATGGGCGGCTCAGGATCATGGAAGCCGCCGAGTATGGCCGATAGATGATGATGATGAAGTTTTTTGGGGTTCTGTGGTCATACAAATTTGGTTTAATATGCCAAGTTGTTGACAGATTTAGTTGGCTACCCTAATAAAAGCGCTCTGTCATAAAACCAGCTGTTACCTACGCTCTTGCTTTCCCCTTACTTCAAAACTGTAATTATATGAGGTCCGATCGAGGAGAATACAAAATTGTGTTCGCACAACCTCAGGTTCGAACAGCCGTAGCGCCTCCTTGCGGAGCCCCTGTACGGCTTAGGTGATATGTGACAATTCTAACAAGGGAGCTCAAGGCACCTACATCGCAGTAACTAATGATAGCTGTTCGACAGTTAGGTAGGACAAGATCTGACTACCATTGACTACCAAAATATGATAAACGTCATTTTTATTCCAATCCAACTCGCTCAATCCCCGGTTAAGGCGTTTTTCTCACTTCCGCTCATCTGTTGTTACATAAATGCAACCTCAAATAAACCTCAGATCAACCTCAAATCAACCTCAAATCAACCTCAAATCATCCCCACAATTTGATCTCGATTAATCGTATTATTGTCAACTCGGCATCTTCTCCTTCGGTTTTGTATTTAAGTAGGCTCTCCCCTAGGTTTTTAGGTTATCATTTTATTACTGATCTAACATTATCAGCAAGCAATCTCGAGTCCCGAACGAATTCGCACAAGATCCACACTATTTGCCTCCCTACAGTCTAATCCACCATTTGCCAGTATGAAGCTACTTGTTTTCACTCTCATCGCTCTCTTACAATTGGCCCAATCATGCATTGTTACCTTTGAGGGTATCTTTACACCTTGGAATGGCCACATGACCGCAAAGGTTACGTCGGGCGGGCACCAAGTCTGCCACCTTGACGAATTCATTAGAAGCAAAAGAGATCCATACTGGCTTAACTGCGAAGACAATAAATATGCCTGGATCTCACAAGATGGGTCACGTTTCGCCTATGCAGCAAACGGCGTCGATTACCATGGAGTGCCAACGCGGACTCCAATGAACGATGAGGACAATGAGATGCATATGCATTCTCCACGTATGAGCAATAAAGAGACGATAGCTTTGGTTTAAAGAACTTCTTTTTGCGGACTGATTGCACTGCTGAATAATCAGCCAGTATACTATTCCTAATAGTATGAAATATATACCTTATGATGCACCATCCCCATGTGAAAGCAATAGTTTCTACTTGGAGTAAGCAGAACTTCGGATTTCATTTTCATCAACAATAATACATAATTTTCCAATACTTCAATGCTCTAGAAAAAAAAAACAATATACGAACTCCTTAAAATTACTTGCATCATCTCTGCGTCTCCAGCAAAAAAAAACGAATGCCGTCCCTCATCATCCACCACGCCCTTTTTACCAGAAACAACCCCGCTCGTCCACTCCGGCTTCTTTTCGCTTCTCCCTCCTCTCTCTTCTCCGAAGTTCCAAATCCCTCAAGAATAGCACAAGATAAGTCGCCAATAATCCCCGTCCAACAAAGTTCGGCCACACCTCTTCCCCTCCCTCGATATTCTTCCTCCCAACCCAGAAATCTGTTGCAATCCCCACTAGCAGCTGCACCGTCCCCGTCCACGGCATGCAGGGCGAACCCATGTTGCACCGCCGAAAAATGCATACATGAGCACATGGTGTGCGGTATTCAGCGCCGCGAAGACGCACCATCCCTCACTGTGGTGCAGCACGCGGGCGTAGGTCATGTACATAGTTGTGAGATGGTGGACGCCGAAGTGAAGGTCGATTTCTCCGCCAGACGCGAGGACGTTGAGAATGTCGACATATTCGTAAAACTTGGAGGCGTGGTAGAACCAGCTATTGATTGTGGTGAGGGTGCGGGCGCCGGGGATGGGGCCATGGAGGGAGACGTGGCGGCGGACGGTTAGCCAGAGGGTTATGAAGAGGGCACTTTGGGAGAGCATGAGAGTCATGGGAGGGGTGGCCGCTATTGCAACAGTGAGGCGTTCTATCATGGTGGGTACGGTTTGGGTGTTATTTTTATTTCAATAAGTGATATAGGGGTGGGAAATAGTGGGATTTAACTCAAATATTGGCGTCAATAATGAAGCCGACAACGAACAGTGCAGTAGAGTCGTTATGTTTGACAAGACAAGAGTCATTCAGACGGGAAGCAATTGTCTCATGCTTATCTAGGGTATGTAAAATTCCGCGAATATCTCGGCGGCTGTCTCCAGCGAGGATATTTATTTGTCACCTCTGGGCACTTTATGGCATTGGAGGAGGGGGAACTCTCTTATGGAGGTCGGCGAATGACGGCGAGGGAAGCGCCAGAAGAAGCCTCGGACTCATTGTCATATATATAGCCCTTTGAGAAAGCTACTGCAACCATACTTCATTTTGCATCAGAAGTCCTAATATGCAATGTAAAATGACTCAGTATAACGCCAGCCTTCAACTACGGGCAGCATTAACCGTCGCATCAGAGGTAAGATAAGCGTAGTCTTATAACTACGCTCAAATAGACAGCGGTCTATTGCCACCGCCTTCCCCTTACTTCCTGGCGGTTACCACATAAGTCCCCATAGGTATCCCCACCTCTTCAACTTCACCTGTGATTCCTACCCCCCTCTGGAAAGTCTCCAACGCCCCCGGGACTATCTTCCTCAACTCCCTCCCAAAGGCCACTTTCTCCTCGGCACTCCACGTCTCAAAAACTGCCCCAAAGAGCGATAACAGCCTATCTGCCACCCCATCCGCATTTGGTGCGCCGTAATGCCCCACTGTGTCTCCAATCACTACATCCTCGAAGCCCGCGCTACGCAGCAAGCCCTCGATATGCGCAGTCTCAAACCATGCCGGGTCGACGGGAATCAAAAATGGCGGCTCGTCGGGCCTTACCGCAGCCTGCGCGCGGCGCACGAGCTCCAGATGCGGAAAAGCTGCGAAGACGGTTAGGAAGGCAACGCCCCCCGGCTTGAGGGTGCGGAAGATTTCGCGCGCGCCCTGCGCGGCGTCGGCGAAGAAGAAGATGCCTAGGTTGGTGATCGAGTGGGAGAAAGTCGCGTCGGGGAAGGTGAGTTTCTCAGCCGGCATGACGGCGAGGTGGATGCGGTCTGCATGAGCGGCGAGGGCAGCTTTGGAGCGCGCGGCGCCAATCATGGCGGGGCTGATGTCGACGGCGTGGATGGTTGGAGGGGGTTTGGAGACGGGCAAGGCGAAGAGGATCTCTTCTGTTACGATGGCAGGGCCACAGGCGTTGTCTAGCACGACTGAATCGGTGCTGATGGAGGCTGCTGGACCGCGGATGATGTGTCGAGACAGCTCCCGGCTGAGACCACCCATGGTCGTTTCATAGCGGAGTGCTATTTCTTCGAAGTGCTCGAATGGTGTTTTTGGCGCCATGATGGCTTTTGTGTTCAAAGAGTCTTGTGGAGGAGGTGGATGAAGTCTACGTTCGGGTGTGAGAATGGGAGAGGGGAGGCGGTGCTTGACTATATATGCTGCTCGGGTCTGACGACGCAGGGGGGAGCTTCAGTATCATAAGCAAAGCTATAAGCACAGCTATAAAAACATAGCGACCAGCACAAGCTTACCATCTTGTATCCTATTAGACCATCCCAAAGCCCATTTCAACGCGATGTAGCTCATCTTATCTGGATTCTGTCCCCCTAAAGAGCAGCCGAACCCCGCTTTATCGTCATACGTGTGCCTTGAACTGTGCCACTCGATGCACATGAAAATATGGCAGAAATTCAAGCCAACAGTCGTGAAATGTGAGATTTTAGCGCTGATGCTCCAGCGAGAGGCTCCTCGGAACTTGTGGTTTGGGGCATGTTCGCGACAGGCGGCCAATCAAAGAAATAAGCTCAAGATCTTGGGAGCAGACCCCAGATCAACACTGGCGACAGTAAACAAATCTCAGCCTTGCCAAGATTTCAGCCTCGCACAACACCCAACATCGTCTTTTTGTCCATCGCAACCCCCAAACCACCAAACTAAAAATGCACAATGCTATATTTCAGGCGCCGGCGATACCAGCATGTCTGGGCCGGCATAGGACGAGCTTACTATGGGTCACTCGCAAGTCGACCCCCAAGGCGACACCTAAGGAATGACAGTCACAACGCCAATATCGACCCGACATCCCCAAGCACTAAGTCGTTCGCCCACGTCAACCGAAGAGATGCGAAAGGGCGATGGCAAGACTTAATCCGAACGACGCCGCCGCCGCCAATAGATCTCAGCCGAAAGATTGGAAAAGTGCCTCGGCGATACTTGAACCTAATCTCGCTCCTGCCTCCAGAGGGTCGGCAAGGAGAGCATGACTCCGACCAGCAGGATTCGACCCCTCGAAAGGCCGGGGAGGGCTCGTCTGTCCTTGCCGACACACAAGAGAAAAGAGGGAGCTCTGTCTTTGATGGCGTCAGTCGAGATTTCCACGCCCCTAGGCTGTCTACCGGGGATAGCCTAATACATGTGCGAACCAACTGGACAGCAATGCGCCGAGCCACGCCTTCGAAAACCTTGCGACCACCGCTGCGAGGGCATAAACACAAGACAATAAATCCGAATATCAAACTAGAAAAATTCATGTCCAAAGAGGATATACAGGAAAGGCCTGAAATAGGGAGCAGTTCCTCCGATCTCTCTGGCCAGGGGACCCATCTGGACCCTATTATCCACGACATGTCCCCGCCCACGCCCATACAATCACAATCCACCGACAAAATAGTACCAGCAGTGACCGAAATCCCCATGCCGTTGATGCGTCGCAGGAGGAGAGGTCGCGGGTCCCGCTCGTTTGTAGGACCCTCCACAACAACTCCAGTTATGGACGAAACCGATAAAAAACGGCTATCACAACATTATATGGATTACGGCCCCGCCACAGCAACTCCAGCGGTGGATGAAATCGATAGAAAACGGCTCGCAGAGCAGGCCATGGATTATGGCCCCACCTTTGCGCCCTACACCACCAAGCTGCTCAAACGAACCGAAGGCTGGGAAGAGCGCCCAGCGCTGTGGGATATCAGCCCCGGGTGCCTCCTCTGGCTCCCCCCCTACTACAAGAACCCCGAGGACACAAACTTGCTGCATCCTCATCCTAATAGCGTGGACCACCCCATTGTCGTCCTCAGCGTCGATGTGTCGGGGCCGGAGGATGCAATCGTAACTTTTATGACTATCCGGTCGTTCAAGTCGTTCGGGGCGAAGACATCGCTGCTTAACTTCTGGAAGAAGTACTTGCCGCTCTCGCGCTTCCCGCGCGAGAACTGGAGAGACGAGCCCGAGGCGCGAGAGAGCTGGAAGGACGCTCTGCTATTCCGCGAGAACTACACGGGTAGGAAAACAAACAGGGTGCAATACGTTGATATACAGAATATCAGTACGGCGCGGTGGGAGGACCTTCGGTGCTACCAAGGGGAGCGGCGCGTTATAGGGATTCCGCAGCGACTGTGCGAGGAGTCGATGGCGCGGTTGCGGGCGGCGCGGACGTGGTGGGAGGGGCAGTGGGATACGAATCGGGGATTGGTGAAGTGGGAGGACGAGTGGGTGCCGTCAGGAAAGATGAGGGATGTGTTTAGACAGAGGTATATTGAGCCACTGGGGGAGGAAGACAACGAACTCGGGTCGGTGGTGACAGGGAAGGTAGCGAATGACGCGTCGGGGGGAAGTGGTGAGTTGGCACTTCAAATGAAAGAAGTGAGGGCGGAGATGAGGGCCGAGTTTGAGGAAGCGAGGAAAAAGATGAGAGCGGAGCTAGAGAAGGTGAGGACGGAGATGAGATCAGAGCTGATGACAAGGATGATAGAAGAGCTCGAGGATGTGAGAGAGGGCTTGCAGGTGGTAAACAGAGCAGAGAAGGCGGTCGTGGAGCTGGAACTAGCAAAGAGCGCGAGACCACCGATGCCGCCGCCGGAGTACGCGACATCTCCGCAGTTGGCGGTCTGGCACGCAGCGAACGACATGCCAGAGTGGAGTGGTGACTTGACAAATAAAGCGGAGGCGATGCGGTTAGAGCTGAAGATGGCAAGAATGGAGGTGGACGGCGTGAGGGCAGAGATGGAACGGATGCGAGGCGATATGGACAAGATGAAGGTGGACCTGGCGCTGCTCAAGCGAGCGGACGCGGCGCGCGAAGCGGCGGGGCGGCGAAAGAGCGTGAAGGTTCCGGACGTGGGGATGTACGCGCCGGCGCTGGGCCCGCGATCACCGGCCTCGAGGGCGGCACTACCGCCAGGGGCAGCAGGCGACGTATTAGAAGGGACGGGAGAGTCGACACTTAAAGGGTTGAACAAGGAGTTGAAGCAGGCGATGAGCGCCACGGCACAAGCCGCGCAGACACCGGCGCCGAATCCGGCGGCTTCATTGTTGCCCCAGGTAGCGGGGAAAGGTCCAAGGCTGGGCCCGCTGGCACAGTCTAGGGGATGAGTGATAGAGACGATGACATTGGGAGATAGAACCTGTAGCAATGGGCTTTTAGTCTTCAGGGTTGTCGCGAGGTTTGGCGTTTGGGGCGATTGTAGACTACAGCATATATACCCTCCATATTTGATAACTAAAGAGAGAATAAGAATAAGATATACCAATAACGACTGTGTCTCTTCGTCGGGAAGTCAATGGGTATAACAATTCACGTGACCTGTGACGGGGAAATAGTGGCACACGTGACCTGTCAGAATTAGAGTAAGACGGAGGGATAATGACGCCTGATTTGTCAGGAAGATATGGTAAGAAAGGGCTTTGATAAGCAGCGTCGCAATGGCAGCCACGAATCACGAACCAATGACTGCTTTGTAATCATAACCCCTCTCCCGATCTACAACACGGGAGGAGCACGCCCTTTGGAGCACGCACGCCCTTTGAATCACTCGCTCGCCGGCATCGCTCATACTAAGGTTGTTGCTATGACTCCTGACCGACGACAGCGTTACAGTCATAGATGCCGCTTTGTAATGTGGATATATTGATATTTACCTGATAGATACTGGAAAAGGCGTGCGTGGTTACGTACGTATGCGCATACGAGTTAACGGGATGGAGTTCTGTACAGTTGGAGTTCTGTACAGTTGGAGTTCTGTACAGTAGAGTATGTTCATATCGTATAGAGCAAAAAGAGAGCTATACGGGGAAAATCAAAGTACCTATCAAAAAGTGATAGCTAGGAAACCGGATCTCCTGAGAGAAAATTCTCATATAAAAATTCTCATATGCATAGCACAGCAGAGAAAGTAAGAGTAACAGTACGTACAGTCAATAATTACTACGTGTTACGGAGTACAGTACAGCATACGAACATGAAGATGAAGATGAAGATGAAAGAATTTTGCCCAGCGATGATAGCCGGGCCAATGAGACGAGCGGATTGACGCATCCGCCACACGTCTGTAACCTGGCGAGGCTGAGCAGTTTAAGAGTAAATAGTACACAGTACATGTGACATGCGTACAAATTAGGTGGCTTGATGTGGTACATGGTACATAATGGAATTGGACACCCGTACAAAATCTTCACTCAGGTGGTTGGGTGAAGACTCTGTGTGAAGACTCTGTGCTTGCATGAGACGTTGGGTGTGGGACCACTGTGGGACTCATGTACCCTCTACACCGAACCCCTACCGACCACCACCAACAATCTACCAATCCCTCATACAATATTCACACTCCACACACAAAACAACAAGTACCTTCTACACCCCTCCCCCGAAAGACTCTGTCCCTGTCCCCTGCCTCCCCTGTCCCTGGCCACCACCACAGCGTGTCCACAGCGTGTTCCACAGGGCAGTGCCTTCCACTCACACCACCAACATCACCACGCCGACCACACCGACCACGCCCAACCCACCCACACCCTCTCCACTCTAGCCGCCGCCGTCACGCCAACTGTCAGAATTTGCCAACTATGGATCCCACGATCCCACGATGGAGCACCCTCGGCGGCGAGGAGTCAAGTTCTTACCCCATCGCGTCGCGGATACCGTCGGCGGGTCCAGTTTTGTGGCCATGAGTGTGGTCTGGTGTGGCCTGGACGAGGCGATTCGGGGCTGGACGTTGTGGATGATGTGGATGAGGTTGGTGATGTGTAGCTATTCTGGGTTGAAATGTGTACAGCTATTCCGGCCTTTTGGAGGGGCGTGCGAGGTTGGTGATGGGCGAGTTCCGGCCTGGATGGGGGGTTCGTGGGTGTATTCCGGCCTCAAAGAGTGTCAATTCCGGCCTGTGGGAGTGCTATTCCGGCCTCAAGGAGTATCAACTCCGGCCTCTGAGGGTGATATTCCGGCCTGGTCCAGCGACATCGGACAGTGAACAGACACCCCGAGAAACCCTGAGAATCCTCCAGAAACCTCACTATCCGTGTACCCTTCCCGGCGTCTGTCGTGTACAGTACACCCAGCCAGGCGCATACAAGACCCTGAGAGACCGAATTAACTCCCGAATTAGCATCTGGGATACGGACATGAATCCCCTACGACAGGGATCCAATTGACGTACCGCAGCCTCTGCAAAAGCTCTGGACAGGGGGGGTGTCATAAGGCTGTTTGGGTGTGGGTGGTGGTGGATGCTGGTGGGGGAGTTTAGTCAGTCGTCTCTTACTAATACTCGATTTGTGAGCCAGATGGCGTTCTCACGACCCATGTACCGCAAGGCGTGGATATCCACGGGACAGACAGTAGTCATAGGGGAGGGAAGAAAAAATATGGCAACATGTGGATTAGGATGTGGAAAAAAGTATATAAGAAGAGGGTAGGTCGATGGTGAGTTCTCTTTTTTGTTCTATCATCAGCATCAACATCAGCTTCATCCACAGTCCAGCTTCAAGCTTCAAACATCTACCAACGCAACCAATCTGTCAAACTATCAAACTTTCACAACCATCAAACTACCACTTTCTCACCTCACAACAACCACCACAATCACCACACCACCCACTCCACCAAACACTCCCACAACAACAATCAAAATGTCTGGCGTCTACCTTCCAAGCATGACCTTCTCCGCCCCCAACTCGGCGCCATCCTCCCGCGGTCCCTCCCGCGCCGCCTCCATCATCTCCCCCAAGTCTCCCCGCCGCAGCACCGCCGAGGACTACTGGACCTCCCCCAGCGCCAACTTCGGCTTCCAGTCTGCAGTCGGCACCCCCGCTGCGTCGCGCGCTCCAAGTGTCAAGGCTTCCAAGCCGGCAGGAGAGAAGAAGAGCCTCAAGAGCAGGGTCAAGAGCGTTCTGAGCAAGGGTACTGAGGAGTACTGGGCTGGAGCTGTGCAGAATGCCAAGTTTGGTGTTCTGTCGCCACCGGTTGCTCAACGCATCTAAGAGTTTTATCTTGAAGAGGGGATGAGATGAGAGTTGCATTATAACGGCGTTTTATTTTTCTTGGAACGAACAAACTACAACACGATCACCACGACACTAGATACACCGCATGGCATTGCTGGCGGGGTTTTTTTATTATTTGGATTTGCATTTTCAAAACTTGCGATTGAGCAGCTCAGAGATATCACTTTTTACATCGGCAATGGGAGGCTTGAGAGCAGATGAGAGAGTCTGATAATTGGGAGAGATGGAGGGATTAATAAAAGAGAGAGAGAGATTTAGTTAATTAGATTTTAAATACCACATATACACATCATACACATACACACGTTTGAACTTGAAAGTGAGATCCTGTTTGTTCTACTATTCTTGCCTTGTTTTACTTCGCTTGCCTCTCTTTTTATCACTTGGGGATTAAGAGGCATCTATCTCACAGTCAGCTGTAAGATAGTTAACAGCAAAACGGTCCAGACCGTTAGAACCATGGACAGCCGCGCACGGTCCTTCCCAGTTTTTGCACAGCACCACAATTTTGCTGACATTTCTGCACACATTTATAGTGATGCGCCACACTTATGCTCTAGGATCACTTAATTGACGGTTGTGCCACGTGCACCCGTTGCGCACAGCCACTTGTGTTTCTGCGTTTCCGTGATTCCGCGTACATTTAGGCAGAACACGATGGTAGTGCGTTTTGTCGCTTATATGGACAGACGACCGCTCTGTTCGCCCAGAGAAAAGTGGTCGAAATAGGTGAGAATGAGCTCTTATGAGCACACTTACTTGCTGAAAGAAACCGATAGCTGCGAGCGTGCTGCTGCTGCGTCTATTTAGAGGTCCTTTGCATCTATACCACTCGCTATTGTTGGCGATTTATCTTCAACTTTTCCCTCTCTGCCCCCTTTTGCGCTTTCAAGTCAGCTCGTGGGTGCCCCTATCAAAAGATGCCCGCCCTTTGAGCAAAGCCTAGGCAGGTTCTTCTTCTACTTTTAGAAAGTTCGTTTTGGCGTTTTCGATGCTTTCTACACATATTGTTGTCACTACATTGTTTAAAAGCAACAAGTTGACAGATGTCAAGTTGAATCTGCGCACTTCCCTATTCAAGCAGCCTAGTTTGCGCATATTTAGTTGACATTTGTCAACTTGTACTCGATTTTAGCTAGACTGCAGTGGTTTTGCTTTTTCGTCGGTCCAGTACGTAGAGTTGTGCTCGCTGTATGGCAACTGCTCCCTCCTCACTTCAAGTTGATAGATAGTGCCTTCCACATGCCGCTTCGTTTAGAGCGCAGTTTATAGATTTATTCTCGTTGATAGCGGTTTGCGCACTTCTCTATCAACTGCTCCTATTTTGTGCAAACTCCTGTCGACGGTGGCACGGGGGTGGCTCTCGGTTTCAGCGCACTTCTTCTTTCATACCGCAGGATTTAAACGAATCCGTTTTCATAAGTACGTAAGTTTCCTTTCAAAACCGTTTGGTATGAGAACACTAGGTTTTGATGCTCTTATATCTTCGTCTTTCTCAATACAATCCCCAAAGATAACACTCCCAACATCTCCCCCTCACATCTCAATACCAATTTTGCCTTCCCCCCCTTCATCTTTTTTCTTCTCATACTCCATTCTTTGTCCAAGTCTGCCACCGCAAGCGGGCTATCACGGGGCGGAAACTCAATTTCATTGATGATTTCTTTGATCGCCCTCGTCGCCGTTTGTCCGAGGACATGACAAGATGCCTTCTTTTGTTCAGCACTCGAGTTCTCCCGCTATATCTCCCCCCCCACTCTATTGATACTCCCGAGAACATTTGAGATCCCAAACAATCGACACCAAGGATATAATTTACCTCGTTGTCTCCCCGCAATTTCAACGCTCGCAATCCCCGCCCCCTAATGCACCATGCCTCCCAAGGGAAAGCCAACGCGCATACAGCCGCACCGGACGGTCAAAACCAATTCCGCGACAGAATTTCCTCCCCTGCCAACGACGCTAGGAGGTCGTGTGACGAAGACACCGCCGAAGGGAAAAGATAAGAAAATAAAAACCCCCAAGAAGGCGCCGGCGAACGAGCCCGAGAAAGGAACGGCCAACGATCCCGAGAAGGGAACGGCCAATGAGCCCGGGAAGGGAACGGCCAATGAGCCCGGGAAGGGAACGACCGACGGCCCCAACAAACCCGATGCTGATAATGATTTAACGGATACTGATAACCCCTTCGCTAATGGTGCACCAGACAGTATGCCACCTCCATTCCCCTCCCCATTTCTTTCGCAATTAACACCACCCAGCTTACCTGAAGCGGGCCGCCATCGTCGTGGGTAACATTATCTCGGCCGGCTACCACGAGGCATACACCGAACTCCAGAGTCATGATCACAACTACATCTCGAGGTTCGTGCGTGAATCCGGCGATAGATGTGGACATGTGCACTCAAAGTACCGCAAGTTTGTTATCGTCGCAAAGTTCAAGAGCCACTTCGTGTCTCAGTGCGTCCCTCTTATCCTCCCTCCTCACCCCGTTTTAACACCCTATTCACTAGTACGTGTTGAACTAAATAGAGCTAACTGCCCCATTAGCCCCATCTACAGCAAACGATTCTCCTTCCTTGATACCCGCGGAGACCACAATGAGTACGCTGAGATCATCGACAGCAGTCTGAAGAACTTCAGTCCACCGAGGCTTCCCCGTCCACAGCCCCTCTGCCGCGGCAACTCCGACAATGTCTGGTTGTGGAGCAAGGCGGAGATGATCCAGGATCGTAACTGGGCGCGCATGTCTGACACGTCGGTGGCGTGGATGGCGCGGCCAGTGGCCCATGCGAATAAAACTAGAGCAAAGGTGGTGAGTACGTTGGAACCGGAGAGTGTGGAGCAGCTATTGCGCTGGGCGAGAGATTGTTTTGATAGGGGAGTTGGAGGTGGGGATGAAGGAGCATTTGAGGTTGCTTGGTAAAGAGGGTCTGGTGGATGCGCCAATACCTCCATCAGGAGGGGCCTGGGGACCACAGAAGCTGTTGGTTTAGGTTTTGTAGGAGTTTGGGATTCAATTGGGGGTATTACGTGAGGGGTTTTTTTTGGGATAGCGTGGGTTGGGGGTTTTGATACATATATGGATTGATATTGGTTATATGTACTAGATATTTGGAATTTGAAGGGATGGCGGCTAGTTTGCTCTATTTACAATTAGTTTTAGTTAATTTGTATTACTTTTCGTATTTTCTTGCCTTCTACGGGCTGCGGAGTACTCGCAGTATTTAGACTTACTGACTGGTGATGTATCATTTAGCAGTTATCACATATGGAAGCTAGCTGCCACAATTTTCGAAATGGCTGCTACAAGCCCCTTACTATCCTGCTGCAGATCTTGAAAATTTACGTTTCAAGCCCTAATACTTAGCAATATAGGCTCTTTTTAAAGGCCTACATTCACCGGGTTGTAATCCTACGGGGCCCTGTTTATAGTCTTACAGACCCTGTGCGGGTTTTGCGCAAATTTACGGTACAGGGGTAGATTATGCGCACATTTATATCTTCGGTTGGATCGCAAGATGTGCGGACTTATATTCAGGTCAAGAGTAGTTAGTAGTAATGTTGCATACCTCGTCTACCAACTTTCCGGCATGACTGAAGAACTGACGCTTGGATCTGGCATGTCATAATATAAAGAGATGGTCATAATTCTTCTATTTGCAGTCTATTCAACTAAGCCAACACAGCCTCGTCAACAGTGACCTCCTTCTCCTTAGGGGCTAACGTAGCCTCATCAACAGTGACCTCCTCCTCCTTAGGGGCCAACGCAGCCTCATCAACATTGACCTCGGTCTTCTTAAGGGCCAACATAGCCTCGTCAACAGTAACCTCCCTCTCCTTAAGGGCCCCCTCAACAATCTCCTCTACTTTCCCAACCTCACCTGCCTTAATCCCATACGCCTTGAGGCTGATCTCCCCACCCTCTGCCCTCAGCGGCAACACCGTCCCCTCTCTAACATACAACGGCACCGAATCCAAGCGATGCACCTCCTTAATCCACCTCGGCCCCTCCTTAACCTCCCCACTAATAAACGAAGTCCACCTTCCCTCAGGCAGGTAAAATTCAACACTCCCATCCTCCTCAAACACCGGCGCTACAATCAACGACGAGCCAAGCATGAACTGCCTATCCAAGCTCCATGACGTCGGGTCGTTGGGGAATTCAATGCACATAGCGCGCAGACTGAGTGGCAAGCCATCACGAACACTCTTCGCCGCCTCGGCCTGGATATACGCGCCGAGCTTAGCCTTGATCTGCACGAACGTGCGCAGCACGGCCGTGGCACCCTCGTCGCTCTGGTCGTCGTTGTCGATCGCCCATGGCACGCGCACGGAGTCGGAGCCGTGGAGTCGACTGTGGCTGCACAGCAGTCCGAAGGCGACCCAGCGCTTGTAAAGCCAGGGCGGGGGGTTGCCCTCGAAGCCGCCAATGTCGACACTCCAGAAGGCGAAGCCGCTCAGTCCGAAACCAAGACCGCCGCGGAGGGACTCAGCCATCGCTTCGGGGGTGGACTCGCAGTCGCCGCCCCACTGGAGGGGGAAGCGCTGGGATCCGGCAGCGGCGGCGCGGGCGAAGAGGACGGCCTCGCCCTTGCCGAAGCGCTCGGTCATGGCGGCGTAGACGGTCTCGTTGTAGAGGACGGAGTAGTAGTTGTGCATGCGTCCCGGGTCTGAGCCGTCGTGCCAGACGACGTCTTCGGCGGGGATGCGCTCGCCGAAGTCGGTTTTGATGGAGTCGATGCCGATGTCGAGGAGGGAGGTGATCATGCCCTGGAACCAGGTTCGGGCGGCGGGGTTGGTGAAGTCGACAATGGCCATGCCGGCTTGCCAGAGGTCCCATTGGAAGACGTCGCCGTTCTTGCGCTTGAGGAGGTAGCCGTTTGCGGCGGCTTCGGCGAAGAGGGGGGAGGCTTGTCCGAGGTAAGGGTTCGTCCAGACACTGACTTTCTTGCAGAGTCCGCTGTCCTTCATGCGCTTGATCTGGCCGGCTGGGTCGGGGAACTTCTCCTTGTCGAAGGCGAAGTCGCACCATTGGAAGGCCTTGAGCCAGAAGCAGTCAAAGTGGAACACGTCGACGGGAATGGCTGCCTTCTTCATGCCCTCCAGGAATGCCGTAACCGTCTTCTCATCGTAGTCCGTCGTGAAGCTCGTGCTGAGCCACAGGCCATAACTCCACTCTGGCACCGAGCTCGCCTGGCCGGTCAACTTTGCGTACCGTCTTAGCACGTCCTTTGGTGTCGGCCCATCAATAATGAACCACTTTAGGCGCTGCCCCTCTACACTCGTCTGCAGGCGACAGCATCGCTCGCTTCCGATCTCTAGCTCGACCTTCTCTGGCGTGTCGATAAAGACTCCGTACCCCCTCGAGCTCATCCAGAAGCTGACATTCTTGTAAGCCTGGTCACTCGAGGTGCCACCGTCCGCATTCCACAACTGAACCGCCTGCCCGACCTTGTTAAATGGTCCGAAGCGCTCACCAAGCCCGTGCACGGATTCTCCGACTCCCAGCGTCGTCTGCGTGAATACATGGTGCTGGATGTTGCGCATATCGCCCGTCTGCTGCATATTACTAATGGGTGGGTTGTAAGCGAGGCCTACGCTGCGCTCGCGCAGATCTGTGAGAACGCGGCCATTGGCACCCTTGAAGTCGATGCGGAATGGCTGCGAGGCACCAGCGACGGTGGCGGTGAGGGCGCCGGCGCTGAGGATAGTGCGTTCCGAGGCAGTCGTGATAGTGGCCTCGACTTCTGGGGCGCTGTCGGGGAAGAGCTCAAAGTTAGGGCCCTTGCGAACGGCGCCGGCCCAGTGAGTAGACTCGACTGAGATGATACCATCCGAGACAGCTTCAATGTCCTGGGCATGTTAGGCTGGGGAGGGTGTTAGGCGCAAAGGATGGGGCTTACGATTGTGAGGGTGCTGCGGTTCAGGACATCGCCGCGGTTGGAGATTCTCCTCGTGGGGCAGAGGAGGGAGAGTGCCTTCTTGTCCGCGCGCTCGGTGATGGAGTACACTTGCTCGGCGTACTCAATCGTCGTCCCCTCGGCCACAAGCCACATGCCTGTTCTCGCGCATTAGAAGGTGCTCTTGGTTGCAATCGCAAAGGGGAGCTCTTACCATCGCGGAACTTCATCGTGCTGTGTTTATTAAAAGTACCTTGCGGACTTAAACTATGGCAAGTGTCCCTCACAGGGACACACGCTCTTATATCAAAGCAAGAGCTCCCCAACAGAGATCAGCCGGGAATATAAGTTATCCACTAACATTCTCACTCACACTCCCCACCGGCCCCGCCATCCCCGCCATACCCGTAGCAATTCCCCTCTTGCCTTCTGCCGTATAGACCTATGACCACGTTACAGCACAATTATTTGCACATATTGCCGTCAATCGCCGAATAATCGCTGTATGATGGCCGTAAAAGGCTCCGTGACCCAAATATCGGACGAAGTAAGTTCCTCCTATCGGAACCTGCCCCTCCGGAGTGACGAAGCACGGCGAAAAATAATTCCGTGCCTGAATACCGAAAGTAGGACATACAGCCGCGGACTTGCGGGGTTGGAGTTAAAGAATTAAGAACATCGTTCTCGGGTTGGAACAATTGTTGTTCTATGCATATAGTATATGCATATTTGTGATAAACTAAACGCAGTACTGATTGCATATACCTGTAGTGAGGATTGAACCATTTTTTTGATTATTTCTATGATAAATACCAGCCAACCAACCATCCACCAGCCATTTCCCATCATGCACTAGTTTACTTTATGCAATACTGTACAGGTATCTACTCCAATCCCCCACCCCCACCCCCGCTCCGGCTCCGAAACCCCCACATAACGAATTATCCCCAATTATTCTCAAGATTACTGTTTACTCTTTACTTCGTGGGAATCTTCTTAGAGCTGCTCTGGACCTTCCTCGCCGATGGGCGGTTGATGTGGTGGTTTGGGATCCAGCTCTCATCGTATGCCTGCTGTGCCAGATCCTTGGTGGTGACAGCTGGTCCATCAGCACCAATTACGCTCAGCTGCTCATCGGTTGGAACGGCCTTCTTGGTACCAGCCAGCGAGCGACGTGCGCGCTCGCCTCCCTTGCCTCCGCGCTTAGTCTGGGGGAAGAGAGTCTCGATCCAGGTCTTGTAGACGAAGTAGAGCGTACCGGCAGTAGCGGCGGCAAGCACAAGGTAGAGGAAGACGCTAGAGGACCAGTTAGCATTGGTTCGTTCAATTGTCACATATTTCTGGAAAAGGGGTTATGCATACATTTGGGGGTCAAGGAAGCTAGTCGGCGCCTCAACAACGCTGACAGTGTCATGGAACGCTGGTACTTGACGAACGTTGCCCTTGTTATCGGTGAAAATGGCCATCAAAGACAGCTGCAAGTCCGCCGGCTGCAGGTCCGTCGTGAAAGTATATGGTAAGCTCTCCTTGGCTCCTGCCGGGACCTCCACCGTGTACTTCGTAGTCGTCAAGTTCTTCACAATCAAGGATGAGGCATGTGCGCCAGCCTTGAGGTCGGTCTCAGGGCGTGAAAGCATGCCACCAACCATGACCAGCGTGATGGGCGCACCCTCATTGTTGGTGATATCGAGGAGGGCGTGGGTGCCTTGGCCATTGATAATCTTGGGGCCAAAGATCTCCGCACTGGGGAAGGAAGCAGTTACGGAGACGTCGAAAGGCGGTGCATCCTCAGCTGGGGTAACACCTTCTTTAGCGGCATCCTCAGGGGACTGGAATGGGTTAGAGAGTTCAATGAATATCATAGAGAGCAACGGAGGCTCCAAGCACGTGGATGGATTCGAGGCGGGATTTACTTACGGCATTGGCAGCTACGGCACCAATGGTGCGTAGAGCCAGCAGGGCAAGAACAGAAAATCGGTAGGAAACCATGACGGCGATGTTGCGAGAGATGGGCGAGGCGACGTAGAGTTGGAGATGATGAGCTTGATACTGTCGTGATGCAATGTGTCGACAACGCGCTCGTAAGCGAACGGAGCTCTTTCCACGCTGACTAATAAATAAGTTGGAGCTTTCCCCACACTTGACACCCTCACACGTGGTAAATATTGGGGTCAAATCACGTGCTCACCTCCTTTAACAAGGTTATTTATTGTTATAATCTTGGAAAGCTCTAGTAAAAAGTCTAAACTATTTATAATCCTATTCCTGGACTAAGAACTCAAACTAGACCCATAGGTACTCTAGATCAAACACCGTTCAGGCCTATGTCAGACATATAACACAGATCTTATCTAGACAACGTGGTTGTCTCAGTCCATGAACACCATCAGCCATCAGACCAGACTATCCACCCAGATCAGCTAGTGAGCCATTGATCTCCAATATCCCAGGTCACATCCAGAGTTACTGTGTGTGTGAGAAGAGAAAGGTGGCGTGAAGGTGATCTTCCGGCATTAGAGTAACTGCGGTGGGATGGATAGAGCTAGCAGTTCAAGGCTACCTTGTGGCCCCCACGTGTTGAGATAGTTGACCCCTTTCCAAATACATTCTTCTTCGCTGTCCTTCTGGCCATGGCATCTATTTTAAAATGGGCCAAAAGATCCATTCAAAGGGCCCCGTCCCCGCCAATGCGCTTTTCAAACACCGGTTTCAAAACCATCAATGCATCAGAGGTGCTCGAGGAGGAACAATTTGCGGATTTCAATATGGGGCAATACTACCCCGTCAACATTGGCGAAACCTTCAATTCCAAGTACCAAGTCGTTGGGAAACTAGGGTTCGGAGTCATATCCACTGTGTGGCTCGCTCGAGATCTCAAGTAAGGCCATCCTTTGAAGTCATGAACGAGCTAACGGAATCGGAGAGCATCAACATGTGTCCCTGAAGGTGTATACACGCCAAGAAGCGAATTGGGGGGAGTTTGAGGTTTACAAACGTCTAAACCAGGGAAATTCATCACATCCAGGCTATGGCCATGTGAGAAAAGCGTTGGGGATATTTACCATCCCCCGTGCCGGAGGGGACCATTACTGTCTAGTCCAAAAGCCGACAAGGGAGAGCTTCAGGGATCTCCTGTATCGTAACCCGATTCTTCGATTTACTGAAGAACTTCTCAAAGCAGGCCTGAAGCAGGTTTTTCTCGTGCTCGATTATTTGCATACAGAGTGCCAGCTTGTTCACACAGGTGGGGTTCCTTTTTGCTTTCAGGTATTGAACTTGCTAACAAACCTAATAGACATCAAAGGAGACAACATCCTCCAGGAGTTTGAAGACATATCGATCCTTGACGCGTTTACTAAACCGAAATGGACAACCCTTCTCCACGGAAATTTATCAGCGACGCACCGGTGTATGCTTCTTGACGGTTCGAACTGCCGAGGAAATTTGGGAATGCCGTCCTGAGTGACTTCGGTTCTGCAGTGCGCGGGGATGAGAAGAGAAATCATGACGCACAACCTAATGTATACAGGTCGCCAGAGGTGATGTTAAAGACTGAATGGAGCTATCCAGTCGATATATGGAATGTTGGCGTTATGGCATGTCGCCTATTCTCTCCCCCATAGCACTCCCTCAAATTACTACCAAGGCTCATCAGATCTGGGATCTTTTCGAGGGTAGACACATGTTTTACGGGAACGACCCAGTTGGGAAGGGATATTCAACACGCGCGCATCTTGCGGAGGTGATTGGGATGTTAGGCCCGCCGCCCATGGATCTCCTCGGGCGCGGGATACGTAGCCACGAGTTTTTTGCGGAGGATGGTACGCATGATGCTCTATCCTTTTAACGCCTGCCATTGGAAGCAAGCTTCTAACGATCTTATTTGTAGGGGCATGGAAAGCCGAGGTGGACGTACCACAAGATACGAGCTTGGAGAGGTCTGACGAGTTTCTGGAGGGAAAGAATAAAGAGATTGTTTTGGTTTTTATGAGAGGGATGCTGCAGTGGCGACTAGAGGATCGGAAAACAGCAAAGGAACTGCTGGAGGATCCATTGCTGAATGACCAAATAGATTGATGTTTGGTATTGTATATATTACTAGTATACTGAAATTAATCAGGATGCCTACAAACCAACTGTAGTTAAACAAGACATACCAGCCAATTCATTCCCTCATATCAGCTTGCCAAAAACTTCCTCACAGTCTCGATACCCAACTCAACTCTCCCATTCCTTCTCTTATTCTCAAACAACTCATGCCCCACACCCCCAATCTCCTCCCATTCCATCCCCTCTTCAAACCCCCCCTCCCTCACCGCATCAACCAACCCCCGCATCGCAAACCCCATATACCCCGGACTCCCCCCACCTCCAACAAACAAAACCTTCCTCCCCTCAGCAACTCTCTCAAACACCCTCGCATCATCCACCATCGCCTGTACAAGCGCAAAATCATACCTCAACACCGGCGCCAACATCTCCATCGTCACGACCCCCTCATCCTCCTCCCCCGCTCCCTTTCGCCTGCCTTGCTCCCTCGCCTCGGCGGACATGATCAGTCCCGTCAGGAAACGGATGATAAAATCTGGGCATTTACGCAGCCACCCCGGACCAAGCTGCACGATCCGCATTGCCGTTACGAGCGCGGAAGTTGTATCCCCAGTTCCGATCTCAGCTTCGTAGCGGCGGATGCTGGGGAGGTCGGGGAGGATGTCTCGCGTGGCTAGTGGGGAGGATAGGATGAGTGGCGGGTCGAAGATGATAGCTTTTTGGATAGTGGGGTTTGGGACTTCGGTGGGACGGTGTGTGCATGCGGCGAGGACGAGGAGGGCGCCGCTGCTAATGCCAAAGAGAGATGTTGCGCTTGTGTGTCGCACTAGGGCGAACAGGTCTGTAAGGTCTGTTTTGAGGACGTTGAGGCAGAATTGGGGATCGTATGGGAGGTCTATGGGGTTGTCGTCGGTGGGTCCTGGGGTGCGCAGGAGGGGGGTTTTAGGTTCTGTCACGGAGGAGGGGTATGGTCCTGAGAGACCACGACTGCGGCGGGAAAATAGATGGACTGTGTAGGATGAGGAGAGTGATAATGCTAATTCATATTGGCTAAGGGCGGAGGACATGGCGCCTGGGATTATGATAATGCCAGCACCAGAGCCGACAGTGTAGTAGCTGAGTTCCACGCCATCGTCTGCTCGAAGCACTTGTGGATTTGGGGGTTTTGGTAGAGTGGCCATCTTGTCTGAGATAATGAATCTATGGACTTGACACAACAAGCTGGCTAGTAGGTTAGATATATGAATGTTGCGTTGGTTACCACAGCCAGCTTACGCGTTCACGGTTGGCGATGTCACCTGGCCACGCGCAACCAACGATCCAAACCGCAAGCTCGTATTTTAGGAGTAGGAAATACACTCAGTTAGATAAATAAAGAAGTACATAGTCGTTGTATGCCTCGCATGATGCATCGTCTTCATTGCCAGGAGGTTATGCGTCGTCTTGGCGTCGTCTTGACGTCGTCGCTTTGTTGGTCGCTTTGTTGGGGATGCCACCCGAAGCAAACCACACCCCACAGCATTTCCGGACCGCATTACAGACAAAGAGACAAAAATAAAGGCCAAATCTCTAGTATAGTAATATCGTACACCAGCATGCAAAAAATCCGTTTTGTACCGTCAAAAACAAAAACAAAAAATTAATGATGCTTTGACCCCCGCCGGGATCGAACCGACAATCTTTTGATACCATATAGCGCCGAAGCGGAAATCGAAGTCAAACGCCTTGCCATTGGGCCAGGAGGCCATCATTTATAACATAGCGACGCCAATTCCACATTAAGAATCTCCTCTCTTCCTTGGCAATTAATCCAAAGCCCACAAAAAAATATCCTCCTCGCACCCAGATAGCTGTGGATCGATTTGTGGATCACCGATGGTGGGGGGCGCAACATATTATTCGCGAAGCCTTGGTGGGGTTGACATTTAGGTGGGCAAAAAAAAATACAAAAAATTGCGAAAAAGATATGCTCCTCGGTGAAGAGGAGATGTTATGAATAGTGACCTACGCAGGGATCGAACCTGCAATCTCTTGATTCGTAGTCAAGCGCCTTGCCATTGGGCCAGCAGGCCTATTTCATGTGTTGGGGATGGGTAATGATGTATTTGAGAGGGTGCGTCATGGTGTCATCGCTCGAAGTGGCGGTTGAGACTTGCACGTAATATCGTAGAACTTCCAGTTATAAAAGAAGAATCATTAGAAATGATACATAAATAAGTATAATAGACGATTTATTGATCCAAGATGGTATGTATCTTTTTGCTTAAATTGTTTGGGATATGAATAATGAATATTTATTTCTATAATTCAATTTTACGAATAAATAAATCGGTTTTATATATGGCTATAATGCAATTTAATATTCAACCCCAAAAATACATGCCGCCATATCTACGCTATCAACAATAAAACAAAGTTGATCTATGGAACCCTAAACTCCCAGTCATACGTATATCCATGCATTCTGCCACCCCCCGCCTCTCAAACCCCCACCTTCCCCTCCCCCTCCCCAATCCACGCCCTCTCCCCAAACTTCCACACCTCATCCACCACCAACTGCACACCCCCCTCCCCACCAACCTCACTAAACACCACCAAATCCGCATCCGCCCCAACAACCAAGCTCCCCTTCACCCCCTCCATCCCCAACACCCTCGCCGGCGTCTCCGTCACCGTCTTCAGCGCCAGCGGCACACTGGCCCCTGTCCACAACAGGAAGTTGTTCACACACTCCACCAGCGAAATCGCGGAGCCGGCGAGCTTATCGCTGCCCTCGAGCGTCAGGCGCGGGCCAGTCTTGACGATGCGTTCGCGTCCCGAGGAGCCCCAGGTGTACATCCCATCCGGGAGACCGACGAGGTGCATAGCGTCCGTGACGAGGATGCATCCGTCTGGGTGGGCGCTCCATGCGATCTTGACCGTAGTCGGGTGCAAATGCAGACCGTCGACGATCAGGCCAAAGAACGGGCGGAAGTCGGTGCTGGAGCTGGAGGAAGAGGAGGTGCTGGTTGGGCGGCTGGTTGGGGGCGTGGTGCGCGGGGCGGTCACTTCTGTGCAGCCGAGGACGCCGAAGACGCCTGGGTCGCGGTGGTGGAGGGGACGCATGGCATTGAAGAGATGGGTTATCATGGTAGCGCCCGAGGCGACGGCGGCGCTGGCTTGCTCGTAGGTGGCTTCTGAGTGGCCGATTGAGTAGACGATGCCGCGGGAGACGATTTCGGGTATGGCCTGCTGGACACCCTCTTCAGGGGCGGCCGTGATCATCTTAGCATTGTTGAGGTTGTCGCTGCCGTAGCAGGCGACGAGGTCTGAGAAGCCGTTCGGGGCGGAGATGAGGACTTCGGTGTTGTGAATACCGTTCTTAGTGGGGGAGAGGAAGGGGCCTTCGATGTGGGCGCCGAGAGACTCGGAGCCGTCGGTCGAGTCGCGCGCGCTGCCTGAGGGACCGAGATGGGGTAGTAACTGCTGCTATTAGTATCACATATGGATACAGGAGCTGTAAATTGTTCAAACCTTATGGTAGACCTCGCTCTTCTGGCTTGTCATCGTCGGCAAGTAGCTCGTCACGCCCGTCGATATTAATTGCCGATTCACCTCCTTCAACTTCTTAGGGAAGCTGCCTTCCTCCTCCGGCACGTCTGAGAAGTTAATTCCGAACGCGCCATTTAATTGGACATCAATCATGCCAGGAGAGAGGATGCGGTTGCCCAGGTCAACGACGACATCAGGAAGGCGCTGCTCGGTATAGAAGACATCTTGTCCATCAAGAATCTTCCCCGTGAGCGAGGAGACCCAGAGGTCTGCCCGAACGAGGGAGTTGTGGCGGAGGAGGCGGCAGTTGGTGAACCTGGTGATGATGTCCCGAGGACCCGTTGTATTGGTTGAGCTGGGCATGTTGAACGAGGAAGGAATGAGCATCGGCCCAGCGGTAGGATGGAAATGAGATGAGATGAAAGAGCAGACCTATCGCTGTCGTAATTGAAGCGATGAGAAGTATATTACCTACATCGTGAATAACAATAAAATAAAGAAATGGACCTGGCCTAGCTACGATACCATTGAAGTATCAGATAGTGGATGGTTAGACCCAGAGGTGACTTGATGGTTGCGATGAATAATTGGAGTAAGTAGATGTCCTGATGACGTTGGAGTAACGGTGGGTGGTTCTGCACGGCAGAGGGCGGTGGTGGCCATGTAACGTTGCCCAGTACAGACCCGACCGACACCACCAAAATGTTTTTGGCGGGGTCCGAGACAAGATGCAACCAACAACATCCCCAAACTTGGCGAGTCCCCATTGACCCATACAGTATGTAACACCAACCTGATTGCCACCATAACATTGTGAAAAAAAACGAAGAGATTTTCTATTTCGTAGGTTAGAAGAATCAGAGCACTAGACATAGAATAATAGGCATGCGTCCGTGTTCTGAAATATATAATATGAATTTCAGGGTACAGTACAACATATATGACAATATGTGGGGTATCTCTCCAATCCTGACGATCATTGAGCCTCAACACAGAAATGGTAAAAGACTGGCTCGCATAGTGCACAGCCAGCCCTAGAATCAGTGGCCTGCCTCCATATCCCTTCCTGGCATAGTTTGAACGCCCCTTCCACGTTTTGTCGAGCCGGACCACCGGGACTTTCCCCTGCGACGTAGCGTTGTTGCAAGGTGAATATTACCGCAGCTATGGGAGCACCCTTACTCCCTGAAGCTAGGAATTAGACCAATTATACTGCCCATTGGCTCAAGCCATGCAACTGTGTGATGCAAGCACTGAGCTCCCCTGAACGGGATACTAGGTCCGGACACTTTCAGTCGTTCATGGCGGAAAAGTACCGCTTCGGTTTGGACCGCACTTCCTGAGCTTTGACTTCTGGCGCTCTCAAATGGTGGACGACATGAGGCCGATAGATGGCATCAACAGGTTGCATCCAATCATCCAAGCTGAGGGGAAAGTATTCGTATAGCTGGTCGAGCTTCTCGAGAGGGCTCGCAGCCAACGGTCTTGTTGGGATAGAATCCGTCGGGGGAGAGGCAGACGTATCTGAAATTACAGTATGGACATCGTCATCTGAAACTGACAGCCCTATCGGAGCTTTCTGTGCAGGGGGAGCGCGGAACTCCTCTTTAATCTCCGTATGATGCCAGTCCGTGGGCGGAACAGGTGGCCGGCGTTTTGCTGCAACTGGGGATCCGGACGCTAGTCTTTTCGCACGAGGCTCGAGAGGACCTGGGGAAGGCGGAGTCGGAGACATATGAGGCCATGATGACACTTGCTCCAATGGCGGTTGCTATAGTACAGTTAGCATAGGCAGATGATTGGCCAATTCCCCTGATTGACAGACCGTTCCAGATTGCGCGAGGGGCGTGCTTACAATATACGACTTCTGTGAGTAGTACTTGTTAGATGCCTGGGATAATGCCGGCTCGATCCATTGTGGGGTAGCTGCCGCTACACTCCCCGCGCTTCTCATGCGGTTCATTGGATCCGACTGTTTTCGCTCGCTGAGAGGCACATCTTTGCTGCTGTCAAAGTTCTTAGGGCTCCGCCCTCTGACGACAATTGGATTGGACTGGATCTCTGCGATCTTGATCAGCTGGCCGTCACCTTCTGTCTTGGCCATTAATGTGATCTGGATTTGGTAATGTTGTTGTAGGCCCTTCCGTCGGCCATTGTTTGCAGTAGCGTACTTGAACTGCAGTCTTCGCCATGCTATCGGGATATTGACGTATATGGGATCGGCTTCCTGATTTGACGACAAGTCTATCGGGATGTTCGCTGGTGCTGCCCCGGCCTTATCTTCCGATGCAGAGCTATTTGCAGCCGCCGCCTTCCATGGCACTGATATAATTTCTGTTGGTTTCCCCTCGATCGACTCCGTGGCGGACAGCACCGCGACAAGGTCCTGAATTGCCACTTGTCCTCCTTGCTCCACGAGTGCCTGCGCCGTGGTCCGGGATAGAATAATGGCTCCCGATATCTGGAACAGATTCCGCCGGTAGCATGTCAGCTCCAGCGGCCTCCCACCTGTCTCTCCTTCGAACACGTCCTCTGCAATAGAGAACATGCCATTCAGTTCCGCAGCTAAGCGAGGCCATGTTTGTCCTCCGCTGTCGAGAACCTGGGTCTTGTGTATAGGCGCACCAAAGCCCAAGAGCTTGTTGTCGAGATTCGCGGGTGAAAATTCGGGCACAGCAGCTCCTGGGTCGAGAAGGTTGTCGAAGTAGCCGCCGTTGTTATATGCCAGCGAGTCGTCGAAGCCTGGCGCGAAGTCGTAGTGGTTGTTCGGAGTGAAGACGGGAAGGGACGACAAGTCCACGTTTAGGTCGTTACTGCCACGAAGGTAAGTCCGCATGCTTCGACCGAGATCATCATCAACGTACAACATAGCTTCCCCGGAGAAGTCAGAGGCCTGGCTGTATGCCTCGGAATTGTCGCCAGCTCCCTGAGGAAGACGCATGACATCCACCGAGGGCTGCGACGACATGCTCAACCCATCGTAGCCTGCCATCTCACCATCGCACGGTACTCTAGCATGCGATCGCAGTAGTTGGGTAGAAGAGTATATAATTGCGGTGGTTGAGGGATGGATATGGAGGTAGAATTGTTTGTTGATGAAGGTCTCATGGCTTTTCGGTGCTGCGGGGGATACCGAGAAGCGGTTGTGATTGTGGATTGTGGTTGGGGATGCTTGGTAGTCGAATAGTAGTCGAGTACTCGTGGAGTACTTGGTGTGTTCCTATCCGTTTTCTCCATTTCCCCAGGTTATATTAGCATTTTAGCACCTGACTGGCCCTCGGTTGGGCGCTGGACGAGCGGTGGATTAGTAGTGGATTTGTACTCTGTTAGTACCTCATTAGCAGCTAATTAGCAGGTCATTAGTGGACAAGTTAGCGTGTGCATCCCTGTGACCCCCCTGTGATGACCCTGTGATATCCTTGTGACAAACCACCACAGCGCCCCAGTTTAGTGCTTAGTTAGCGTCTGTTTCTTATCAGGGCTGCCGACATCCTTTCCCCGACGCTCCACCTCCCTCCACCCTCCTCCTCCTCCTCCACCCCCCCCTACCCCCCCCCTTCTAACCCTCCTCCACCTCTTTTCTCCACTCGTCAACCACAGGCCACGATACCACGGAACCACCGACTCTCTGTGGAACAGAACAAAACAAATTTAGGTACCTCCAACCGACCCCCCCCATCTTGAGCCTCAATCGGGTCAAAAACACCGCCATTTGTCCGCTATACTACCTATACAACATATATTTACGGCCTCACGATGATTTATTGTACCTTCTAGTTTCTTATATAACCTCTGATCTCGTGTGCCGGAGCCCGTGAGCCTATGTTCCCGCCTCGGTGCTCTCTCATGCCTGGCGGCGACAGCTTAGACCCCACCTGACTTCTTCAATATACGACTTTAATCTCGATAATCAATTGATACCACGCAACCATGGCCGCGTTCCAGGAGGACTTGGACCCAATATGGGACGACATGGACCGGTGAGTTGTTCTATTGAGACTATTCATGGTGTATGCGGAACTGACGACCACCACAGGGCTATGGGCCAGCTGTTCATGATGGGATGGGAAGGTGAGGAAGTCACGCCCCAGATCCGTTCCCTCATCGCAGATTATGGCCTCGGATCTATCATCCTGACAGCAAAAAACCTCAAATGTAGGCTGAATCTCTTCTTCTTTTCCAAATACTTGAGTTTTTCTTCATTGTCACACATCTAACGACTTCTCAGCTGCCGCGGACACGGCGAGACTCACCCAGGAGCTCCAGATAATTGCCCGAGACGCCGGCCACCCCGTTCCACTGATTATTGCTCTTGACCAGGAGAACGGAGGTGTCAATAGCTTGTACGACGAAGAGTACATATGCCAGTACCCGAGCGCTATGGGTGTCGCAGCTGCGGGATCGCCAGACTTGGCATACGAGGTAGCAAATGCCACTGCCCTGGAAGTGTCATCAGTGGGAGTCAACATGATCCTTGGTCCTGTTCTAGATGTTCTAAATAATGCTCAAATACAGCCGCTTGGCGTGAGAGCTGCAGGTGATGACCCTCATGAAGCTTCTCAATATGGTATCGCGTCCATGAACGGATACAAAGATGCGGGTTTGACGACCTGTGGGAAGCATTTCCCTTCATACGGAAACCTCACGTTTCTCGGATCTACGTTGGATATGCCAATCATTACAGAAACCCTGGAACAGCTTAGCCTAGGTGCTTTGGTGCCGTTCCGCAACGCAATCAATGCAGGACTCGATTCAATTATGGTCGGCGGCTGTGCTATCAATAATAAAGACATGAATATCATGCATGCCTGTCTCTCAAAAGAGGTTGTAGACGACCTACTACGGCGAGATTTGGGATTTAACGGAGTTGTCGTGTCCGAGTGCTTGGAAATGGAGGCGCTGAATGTTGATATCGGCTTCCGAGGAGGCTGCGTTATGGCGATAGAAGCTGGCTGCGATCTTGTCCTGCTCTGCCGCTCGTTTTCAGTCCAAAAAGAAGCATTGTCGGGACTGAAAATCGGACTCGAAAATGGTATGGTCTCAGTTGACCGAGTGCGAACATCACTACGTCGGGTCTTGAAGCTCAAGGCGAACTGCACATCTTGGGAAAAGGCCCTTAACCCACCGGGTCTGAAGCTTCTATCTAAATTTCACGAGTCTCATCTTGCTCTGTCGACGAGAGCGTATGACAACTCGATAACAGTCATGCGCGACAACAACCAACTCCTGCCACTCTCTCATACCATGTCTGAGAGCGAAGATCTCCTTCTCCTTACCCCGCTTCTGAAGCCCTTACCAGCGTCTGCTGCGACAAAGTTCCTCGCTGAGGGAAAAGCTACAGCCATCGACCACGATCGCTGGATGGACCGCGGATCTATCATGTCTGGCGAGGGTGTTTTCAGAGAGCTTGGCAGACAGCTGGCGCGCCAACGGCGCGGAAAGCTCCTCCATACCTCATACACCGCCAACGGAGTTAGACCTACACACGAACATCTTATAGAGCGCGCATCCTCGATTATTATCGTTACTGCGGATGCAACTCGAAACTTATATCAGTCAGGTTTTACGAAGCATGTCTCGATGATGTGCTCGTTACCAACCCCGACAGGGAAGAAGAAATCCCTCATCGTTGTATCGGTCTCCTCTCCGTACGATTTCGCCCGAGATAAGAGTATTGGGACGTATATTTGCACTTATGACTTTACTGAAACTGCCATGGAAGCCCTGGTTCGCGTCTTATTTGGACAGCTGAGGCCCCAAGGAAGTCTCCCTGGATCGTTACGGAAAGTTGCAAAGGCCCAAAAATCCCGGCAAGCGTGGCTGGTGGAGTCCTATTCCGAGAAAGACGTCAACTCTCTCAACACCTTGATACAGACCGTATCCAAAGCCTCAGTCCCGGGCTCCCCGTCACCCCTCTGGGGCGCCACCGCCCTATCCTTCTCTCTCGGAGACCCCGCCATAGCAGAAGCTCACTTCGTCGTCCGAAACTCCAGCACCGGTGCACTCTACGGTTTCTGCGCCACCTACGCCACCGCCACCATCGGCCACATTGGCGCCCTCTTCGTCGATCCGAGCAAGCGCAACCTCTCCATCGGACACTCCCTGTACCAACGAGCGCTCCGATCCCTAACCACCCGTCCCGGTCTCCAGAGTATCAAGGTCGGCACGCGCATCCCCGCCATCTACCCCGGCGTGCCAAGCACGGAGGGTTCGGTTCCCCGGCTGCGGAGGTGGCTGGGCGCGTCGCTCCCGCCCGCAGTGACGGTGTCCTCCCACCAGTTCGCGAGCTGTATCATCCAGGACCTGCATCACTGGTCGCCGCCGGAGCAGGTCGTCAAAGCGGTGCAGCGCTTACACGTCGATTTCGATTTAATCCACGGCCTCGGCGCGTTTGATGACGAGGTCGCGGCGCATATTTCTACGTATGGCAGCTGGGAGCAGTATAAATTGTATACGCTTGCTTTAGCGGATGCGGACGCGTGCGGGGTGGTCAGGGCGAAGAGCAGGGCTGATGGACGGCTTGTTGGGACGGTTGTGCTATGTCGTTCGAGCACGCTGTTGTCGCAATGGCATCCGCATCTAGTTGGTGGGAGGGCGGGAGGCGTTCTATCGCCCATTGTGAGGGCGGGATGTGAGGAGGATGGGGTGCTGTTGCAGGGGCTACTGTTGTTGGGGGTGAGGCAGAATAAGGCGCATAGGGCTTGGACGTCGTATTTGGATCTGGTGAGTTTGAGTCCCCGTCCGGATTTGTGGAGAGTGAGAGCTAACGTTGAAAATAGGTGCCTACTCAATTACTTGAGACGATTGCGCCCTTGGGGTTCAAGGTGCTGAATTCGTTTACGGATCTTGGCTGTGAATTACCTCAGAGAGGATGATATATGTATTTGGGCTGGAAATATGATCAAAATTAAACAAAATTTAAGAATATCTACAAATCTCTCCCAGCCTATCTTCGTAAATTGGCTTGTGTGAGTTTCCATCTGTAGTTTCGCTCCCTCGGAATATAAAACACAGTTGAAAGCCAGCCATCGACAGCAAATACAAGAAACAGAAAGGTAATCGCGAGCGTTGCCTTCCAGCGCGTAGAGGAAGAAGATATCATATGTATGATCTTGCCTACGAACCTCTTAGAATCACTCACAGCCGTGCCATTCCTCCATCATCACAGTATCACCACCACTGTCGGTGATTCCTGTCGCCGACCCCGCCAACCCCGCCAACCACCACCGATACTACCACCGTCACCGTTGATTCCTGATGCTATTATTATGCTACTCATTTTTCATCTAGCTCATCCCTCTTCCGCTCGTCAAATAGTAGATCAGTTTCTCTCCGCAAGCGCTGCTCAGTCCGTACCGGCACACCAACCCTCACTGTTACCCTCGGTTCTGTATTATCGTACACTGAGTGAACTAGGTCTTATAGGCCGCTTTCATATCAAAATTTCGTACCAGCAAATCACCCTTGCCGCAAAAATATCCCTTATATCCCCTCCTATCCCTTTATCTTTCCCCTTTTTTCATCCACCCCTCATATACCCCACCTCTGAATCCATAATACTTCAAGCGACGGTGAAATAAGCCCATTACGGATTCCGACCATCGTCTACGCATATTTAAGAGAGCCATAGCAGTCAGCCAAGCAAGTCCTACCCTTAAGGAAAATGGTGTAACATATGGGACATATGGAGGAGAATGTAGGAACCATGATATGCGAGTTCAAAATAATACATCCTACATCCTACCGTCATACCAGTGAAAGTTGCAGCATCACTGACGGCTGTAGCTTCCCGACTAATCCTGTCGTTGCTGATTCCTGTCGTCACTCTCCTCGCTACCGGTATCACCACCGTCACCACTTTCCTGTCACCGTTCTAACTAACATCCACTTCTCGCAGGATCCACCCCGTTTCCACCCAAAACTATCATGCAGCCAACATTATATCCAGCTCACACACCGCTCAGCATGTAATGATAATGACCCAACACCCACCCCACGTACGTACGCGGCCACGAAACTTTTCGCTCCTGTGCATAGCATGAAAAGTGAAGACTCTTGGGTGCTTATATACTATAATTCTGAAATAGTGCCTGGTCCCCTTCCCTGGCGCCCGGCAAAGACCACTCTGTTTTCTCTCTGTGACCAACTCCACTTCATCACTTCCTGACCCGTTCCTCCATCCGACGCCTTCCCCCGTATGACCTCTCACATCTAATTATAAGATAACCCTCTTGATCCTCTATCACCTTCGCGGCTCTACGTTAGATGGGAAGGCCAGGAATAACAGGCGGGCGTTGCCGACGTGGGGACTATCTAGATACAACAGGTCTAGAGAAGGTTAGATTCGAGTTGCTTGGGACGATACGAATGTTTGAATAAAGCAGGGCGACGGAGGCCCCGAGTGTGTGGTCTCATCTGACGATGAGGATGAAGGTGGTGGAATGCCCCATCCGTGAAGTTGTCTTTGTTTGTTACCAGCTACCACCTAGCCACCGATATTAGATGTCGTCGCCGACACTCTCCTGTCACCGTTCCAACACACCCACTTCTCGCAATCCACCCTTTCCCATCCTCAAAATATTGAACGCCGATACAGCGGTTCCTCTGCGACACGAACGGGGCTATGCGTAATGGTTTTTGAAGCGGCTTCTCACTCTCTTTTAAACAATTTCTGAACACAGTCTTCCTCTTGTTGTATGGAGACCTGGAAGCAAGAGCTTCGCACGGTTATATAGCATTTCAAAACCCACCAACCAACCCAATAAAACCAAAGGCCAATATTCGTTATTTTTGTTATATTTCTCTTTTTAAATCCAAATATCTATATATATTGTCTTAATGAACCATACCACCACCATATAACCCCCCAAAATCTAAAATAAAATTATCCAACTGTCTCAGTCTCCGCTTCCCAACCAGGAAGTCTTTCTTTTAATATGGCCATATATGTTATGAACCCCATCCTATCCCATCCCACCATTTTAAATATATCCTCTTACTTACTGTACCGCCTTTGTCTCCTCCGGTCGGTCCCGTACCATGTTGTACTGTATTACTTTGTATAATAGGCGCCTCTCGCCTCAAATCTCAGTCCACTTACCGTCTATTAAAATTCAGATATCTCGACTATAATCATCACACATTAGCATCCTCCTCCATAGACAGTTTAGACAGGGAAACAGGGAAAAAACTCACAGCAACCAGCAAAATCGCAATATTACTAACGATAAACGCCGCAAAAATGCCCAAATCCCTCCAGCGATTCGACCAATGCATCTCCATCCCCTGCAGGAACTGCTCCCCATTCTTAAACGCGCAGAACTCGCAGTTGCTCCCCGACTCGTCGACGAGGTAACCCATGCCGCCCGCCTTGAAGAAATCAGCCATGTACTCGCCGCACGTCTGCCCAATGGGGGCGACGAAGCGGTTTAGTTCCCGAGCGGCGCAGACGACCTCGCGGCCAGTGAGCTCGGTGGCGGCCATGCCGCCGATGAGGCGGGTGAAGGGGTCGAGTTCGTAGAGCCAGGCGCGCCAGAAAGCGGGCATGGCAGGAGGAGGGAGAGTGACACCGCAGAAGAGGGCGAAGGTGATGATGACGAAGGGGTTGAGGAGGACGGCGATGTAGGGGGATGGGGTGAGAGCTGCGATCATCTGACCGAGGGTAACGGAAAAGAGCTCCGTGATGAGGGTGATGAGGAATTGATATCCCGCGCGCGTAGGTTCCGATGAGAAGCCCGGCATATAGTAAAGCGGGAGGAAGAAGGCGACTGCGCAGAGGATGGAGTAAGGCATCTCGGCCACGATGAGAGAGGTGGCAAAGGCGAACTGCGAGTACATCTTCGAGCTAGACTCGCGGTAGAAGATGGTGCGCGAGATGGCATACTTGGGCTCGACCTGCGAGAGCACGATGGCGGGAAGCACGGTGACCTGGAACATGACGAAGACACGATACTGGAGCGACGCGCGCGACGAGTTGAGGTTGAGGTAGGTCAGCCCCGTCACAAGGCCAATGACGACGTGGTTGAAAAGGCGCGTGAAGCCGTAGTTCGGCGACCGCCAAAACGAGAGGTTCGTACGGGCCTGGACGATCCGCAGCTGGTGCATCAGAGGCGTCGCGAACTCGCGCGAATCGGTGGTTTCGGTCGAAGCGCCAACCTCAGCCATCCGCGTCGCTTTCATGCTTGTAATCTGTGCCTTGACGGTGGCGAGTTCAGGGCTCTCGGCCCAGATGTCAGCCCAGTCATGATCGCCGACACGCGCGGCCTGGCCAGCGCCGATGGCGTCGAGCATGGTCTCTGCGGGATTGGCGTCGGCAGGGAAATCGGCGCCATGACGGTGGAAGTAATCAAGAAGAGTCGTGGCCTCCGAGCCAATGTCGCCGAAATAGACGCAACGTCCACCACGTTGAAGCAGAAGAAGACGATCAAAGTTTTCGAAGAGAGCAGCGTTTGGCTGATGGATGGTACAGAGGATAGCCTGGCCCGCAGCCGCGAGCTTCTTCAGGAAACGCACAATATTGAAAGCAGATTGAGAATCGAGGCCAGATGTCGGCTCGTCGAGGAAGAGTAGCAGTTCTGGCTTGGCAGCAAGTTCAACACCAATTGTAACGCGCTTGCGCTGCTCAACAGCGAGCCCGCTCTCGGGGTGTCCAATAATAGCATCGGCCATATCCTCCATCTCAAGCAGAGACAGGATCTCCTCGACATAAGCATACTTCTCGGACCGCGGGACATCGATAGGCTGGCGGAGATCAGCCGAGAAGCGCAGGGCCTCACGAACAGTCTGTGTCGGCTCATGCACATCCAATTGCTCCGCATAAGAAGTACCGCGCTGGAATGCAGTGCCAGGTTTCAGACCATCGACCAGGACGTCACCGGAGATGACACCAATGTTCTTGCGCGAAGCGAGCACATCGAGAAGCGTCGTCTTGCCTGCACCCGATGCACCCATCAGAGCAGTCAACTCTCCAGGCTTGACGTAACCGTAAATGTTGTTCAGGAGGCGCAGTTGTCCAGAAGGAGTCGGCACGTCATAGTTAAGCCCCTCCCAGGTCAGGACGGCCTTGGATTCGATCTTGAGGTCCGAACTCGCTGCCTCGCCCTTGCCAGTGCGTCGCGCCTCGCGGGTGGCGATGAGACTCGCGTTCAGCTCGTCGGTCTCTTTCGTTGGGTGTGCGAAGGTCTTTGCCGCGTTTCCGCCAGCGCCGAAGTTCAGCAACTCGCCCGTGAGGATGTTAACAGTTAAGAAGAAGGCGCTCAGAACAACGAGTATGCCGAAGTTTCTCCAAAGGTCGCTCGGGTTATATGCAAACGATGTTTGAATGTAGTCCTTGCCAGAGACGATAGGGTTCCCCGGGATACTGCCAGCGAGCGTGCAGACTTGGTGGCTGATATTTCCATAACCCGGTCCGTTGGGGATCAAGGACTGGCCTGTGCAGGTCAAGTCTATGCGACTAAATTCGTTGGCCATGAGAGATGAGAAGCCGAGACCGAACGGGTTAATCCAGAAAATCCAACGCAGCCAGACCTTCTGGGACTCGTACTGAATCAAATACCCAGTGGTAAGGACGAAGAACGTGATCGTGATGACGGCGAATTTGATAGCATAATCGAAATCAGGGCAGCTATCCACAAAGTCAGCAAAGCAGAAAAACACGGATCTAAATCGAAGTCTACATACCAGCATCCAATGACTCTGAAAAACAACGTCATCGTCAAGTACCCTAGCACAATAACAATATAAAACGTGAAGAATGCGCCAGCATCCCGCGCCAAGTTACACAGGAAGTAAACTATCAGCGAGAACAAGAAGATCTGCATTGCCGCAAACGACAAATCGACCGCGATCTGGGCTACCCATAGAGCACTGGGCCGATGAAATGTATACGCTCGATGTTTATTGACAATCGGCCTGCCGAGCATAGTGCTCGCCAGTTCGCCGAAAGCTTGAAAGCAATTGAATAAGAAACTAATAAACAGCACTCCTCCCCTCGTGAAGGCGCCGGCGCTTGTCTGCGGGATGTTGAGCCAGGTGGTACCGACGACGATGGCGATGATAATGGAGGTGCCCCAGGACACACACAGTTGGAACTTGTCTTGCCACTTGATGAGGAACTGGCGGCGCATGAGAGCCCAGACCTGCATGTAGAAGGGGACGGAGTAGACGGAGTGAGCAGTGCCGCGACCGCGCTTGCTCTCGGTGACAGCGACGCGGAAGTCCTCGTGGCTCTGACGGTTAGGCTCGAGGGAGGCCTTGTAGGCGTCCATGGAGGTGGTGAGGGACTCTGAGAAGCTGGAATCGGTGAAGGCTTGAGCGAGAGTTTCTGGTGTGTGTGGCTCGCAACCATCGACGTATTCGCGCTCGAACTCGTCGGTGCAGCCAGTGAGGAAATCGGGGGTCGTCTGACGCGGCTTCTCCTTGAAGCCGAGCGACTCGAAGTATCCACGCGCCTGGTCCGCCGGGCCGAAGAACGCCTGTCTACCGCTGTCGATAACAAGGACCTTGTCAAACTGCTTGTAGATGTTCTCACTGGCCTGGTAGAGCGAAACGAAAGTAGTAGCCTGGTAAATGTTGGTCATGATGCGCAGAGACTTAGCATAGTCTAGGGCAGTTGACGCATCGAGTCCGCGCGTCGAGTTATCCCACGCGCAAACCGTCGCACCCGTCACCATCATCTCAGCGATGGAGACACGCTTGCGCTCTCCGCCCGAGATACCACGGACGAAGGCCGATCCGACAACCGTGTTTGCCGTGTGCTCGATGTTAAACATCTTCAGCAGCGTCTGGATGACGCGCTCCTTGAAGTGCCCCTTGGACATCCCTTCAGGTCGCTTGCCGGGGATCTTCGTGTCCAGCGCGAAGGCCAGCGTCTGGGCCACGGTCAGGGTGGGGTGGTGCACATCGTCCTCCTGGTTGTACACGGCCTCTCCACGGTACTGTTTCGCAAACGTCTGCGCATCAAAGGATCCGTAAAACACATCCCCTTCGACGCCCGTATATCCAAAGCGCTGATTCGCAATAACCTTCAAGAAAGTGGTACATCCGCTGCCCGGTCTCCCAAGCACGAGCACCATCTCTCCCGGCTTCACCAGCCCCCTAAACCCCTTCAGGATATCGACCTCACGCCCCTTCTTCCCGAGACCAAGAATCTGCTTCCCCGTAGCCCAGACATTAAAGAAGTCCGTAAACGCATCCGGGAACGTCTTGACGAAATTCGCAACCCCACCATGGCCCCTCACGGTCAGACCATCCCAGAGCACTCCAATCTTCTTGGCGCGGATCCCCGCAACCTCGTCTGCCTCTCTGTTTCCCCTGAGCGTGCCCTCGAGATCGAAGGGCTCGCTAACCGTGCTCGCCGAGCTGACCTTCTCGACGTCCTTTTCGCCCTTGGCGCCAGCCTCGGATTTGCGCGTGGCCACGCGGGAGATGTTCGTCAGCTCCTTCTGGAGGGAGGCGAACTCGGCTTCAGCGCCGGCGACGGACACGCCGCTGGTGGGCTGGACGAAGCCATTCGGGTTGCTGCTGCGGGCGGCCTCGCGCTGCTTCTCTGGGTCGGTTGCCGTTTCGAAGGAGGAGCGGGAGGGCGCAGAGGAGACGGGGAGTATGGCGGTGTCTGCCATTTCGGGAGAGCCCGATGGTTGGACGAGAGTGAGTGTTGTTCACTAAGGGCGGTAGGTATGTTGTAAGGCGGGTGGTATGGTGAGAATGATATCGTGAGACCAGTATGTGGTGGTGTGAGGGCGAGGCTTAGCCCTTATGAGATGCCAAACGAAGGAGACGGGGAGAGAAAGGGAGGGGATGAGGAGGGGAGGGGGGGGAGAGAAAGAAAGTAAAGAGGTAAAGAGAGGAGAGAGAGGGGAGTAGAGTAGATAGGGTAAAAAAAGAAAGGCCAGCAACCTATACGACGACTGGGAGCTAAGTATTCTGCCAGGCGGCGGCGGGGATAAGAAAAGTCTAAATGGTGGAGATCCTGACGGGAGCCTTATAAATCAACTTTTTCCATTTTACCCCAATTACATGGCGTCCCAATCCCAGGAACGCGCTGGACAAGGGAGCCAGTGGAAAAGGTTAGCCGCGGAAGGGGAGGTAGAGTATAAATTGAAGGAAGGCAAAAGCCAAGATGCCCAAGTGCCGTCTTTCCGTGGCTTGGTGTTCGTTCCTTCCTTTTTACTGACCGTCTCTCATCCCTACCTTCCCCATTTCAGCTTGACGTACATACGTACAGTACAGAACAGAGCGGGAAGAGGCCAAAAAGGTGGGAGGTGGCGCCTTCTTCGTAAAATCCGAGATTTGGGGTAGTCAGTGGTAATGTACAAGTGTGGGGTACGCCGAGTATTCGTCCCATTTAGTGTCCTCCAATTCTTCCGCTCCCCCCTCCATGGCCCCTCTTGGCGTCTGTCTATTCCTGCCGCAGTTTAAGCGGAGCGTGATTTGGCGGAGTTTGATGTCTGCCCTAGCTCTCCTGGGGCAGGCAGGCGAGCTTCCGAGAGGGCTAGAATGCCTGGAAGACGCCGGTGGGGGCGCAGGGAGTGCTAGTAGTGTTAGTACGTATAATACAGTAATAAGTTCGTAAGGATGGTCGTTGGCACTTAGTGGAGGATAGTGATTTTTGGACAAGTAAAGGCCGAAGCGAAGGCCGAACACACGCTGAAACCACCACATTTCCGCATTTTTCACACGCTTTTGGGCGCCACATAGGGTTTAGTGGCGTTGGTAGGGTCGGATTGTCAAAGATCTTGCCCATTAACAGTCGACGATGGTGGGGATGATGATGATGTTAAGGCACTAAGGCACTTGCAAGCATAACCACGACCTGGGAAGGAGGGATGAGCCATGTTTGCTTGGCATGCACGGTGAGCATGGTGAGTCAAGCGGCGAGGCCTGCTTTGTGATTAGTATGAGGATCTAGAAGGGGGGAGAGGGATATTCCAACGCGACGCGAACTTGTGTATGGGATATATCATCTTCCATCGTGATCACGGGGAACCCGGAGACGACGGCTGTGCGGCAGATGCGGTAATGCCGTGCAGAAAGAAGATGCGGTGTGATTGTGATATCCTGTAGCACTGTGGGTGTGATAGGGATGCCCTGTGCGGTGTGTGTGATGGGGATATGCTGTGCGTACTTACTCGTACACCCTCACGGCGAAGGGCTGGAGGTTGTAGGCGGTATAACATGGGGTGGTATATTGGATAGGTGTTGTTGTAGTTGAGAGGGCGAAGGCTTGAATTTGAGGTTGAAGATGTGGAAGGCAAAGATACGAGGGTGTGAGATTATAGCACAGTAGAGTACAGGCAAGACAGGGAAGTTACGACTATAAGAACTACAACAACTGCAGCAACTACAACACTAACGTGGCTTCCTCAATGTTATAATACCAACGACTGACTCTATTATTCTGACCTCTCTCCTTTCTCCCTTTATCCTCTCCTAAATCAACTCTAACCAAAAAATACCTCACCTCCCACCCAAACCACCACCAACGCCGAAGTACCTTTCAACTAACTTCCCCCTCCCCGCCGATCCCTCGCTTCCCCCCCCTTCTCCCTCCTGCAAGCCACAATCCCGCACGCTCCACCCACGTTTTCCCTCGTCGCATCCTCTCTTCTTGATGGCGGCCACAGAGATAATTACACGTCTTCTGCAGACATCATTGCTTCCACAGCATATACGGCTTTTCAATATTATCACGGTGTTGCACAGCAGAGGGAACGGTAGGGTATTAACAGGTAAGTTATCATATCTACAGAAAATGTCCGTCCAGCCGCGCATCAACGCATTCAGTCATCTGCCCCTTTCCGTCCGTTCATTCAGCTTCCACTACCTTCATCGCTCTCTCCCTTCCCCTCTCCCTCCCTCCATTCTTCTCCCCCTCCCCCCATTCCCCTCCCACCCTTTACGCCACAATTCTAGACGCCATACTATCCACCTCCAGCTCCCCCTTCAACTCCACCTTCGCCGCCCCCTCAATCCTACTCGCCATACTATCCGGCACCAACTCCGGCGTCACGCTCCTCACCGGATAATCCGTCGCCGGCGCGCTGAGCAGCGTGCTCGTCGTCGGCTGGGGAGCCAGGATGGTGGGCGCGAGCTTGGTGGGGACGGTGCCGTTGGTGGTCATCCCGTTGGCGCCGTTGACGTAGTGGGCGTCGATGGCAGGGGGGCGGGGGCCGGTGCGCGCGGCGGAGGGGAGGATCTGCTCGAAGCCTTGGGAGGCGGCGACGGCTTCGATGGATTTGAAGTACTGCGTGTCATCGTCAACGGGTTGGTCTCAACAGGGGGGTGGGCGGAGTGGGAAAGAGTCGTTTGGGACAAATGGGGAAGGGGGAAGGAGGGAACGAACCTTCACAGTCTTAACCTGTAACTCCAGTGTCGCATCCTCATCAACCACAATCATCGGGTGCGGGTGCAACTGCAGACTCGAAAGCGTCCACATATGATTCACACCCCCCTCAATACACCTCTGCAACGCCAACGCCTTATGCGCCCCAGTGATAACAATCAGCACCTCCCTCGCCTCCAGCACCGTCTGCACGCCCACCGTCAGTGCCATCTTAGGCACCTTCTCCACATCCCCTCCGAAGAAGCGCGCGTTCGCGAGAATAGTATCATACGCCAGCGTCTTGACGCGGGTGCGACTCGCGAGGGACGACCCGGGCTCGTTAAAGGCGATGTGTCCGTCTGGACCGATGCCACCGAGGAAGAGGTCTATGCCGCCGACGGAGCGGATGGCGGCTTCGTAGGCGAGGCATTCGGCTTCGAGGTTGGGGGCGGTGCCGGAGAGCATGTGGATGTTTTGGGGGGGGATGTTGACGTGGGCGAAGAGGTGGGTGTACATGAAGGAGTGGTAGGAGGAGGGGTGGGCGGCGGGGATGCCGATGTATTCGTCCATGTTGAAGGTCACGACATTCTCGAAGGAGATGCGGCCGGCTTTGTAGGCGGCGACGAGGAGGCGGTAGATAACGACTGGGCTGGAGCCGGTGGGGAGGCCGAGGACGAAGGGGTGTTGCGGGGTGGGGTTGAAGTGTTTGATTCTGTCTGTGGGGTGTGTGTTAGTTGGGTTGAGCTGTGGAAGGGTGGGATGTGAAAGGGAAGTGAGGTTTGGATTGGGGAAGGGAGTGAGGTGGGAGAAGTGAGAGTTGGGGAATGTGAGTCGGATTGGAGTGAGGGAGTGAGGTTGGAGAAGTGAGAATGAGGCAGCGGAAGTGAGCGCGAGGGTAAGAGTAAACTGGCCGCAGGGAATGAGGTGAAATGAGAATGGAGTGAGGCATACTAATGATATAGTTGACGATATACTCCGACGCTGAGTCCGGATTCTCGCGGATAATGAGACGCATGGCTGCGGTTGTGCTTTGTGAAGTTGTAGATAGGTAGGTCGGTCGATTTGGTTCGAAGATAAGAGGATGATAGATGAACGACGCAGCAGCAGCAGTTTATCTTCGTAGAGCCAGCTCGAGATAGATCTTGGACAGCTCAGCAGGTATGTATGTAGGTAGTAGGTAGGTTGGTAGGCGGTATATTAACTGAGACAAAAGCCTCTTCTCACGATATTACTTCATATAACAAAAAAAACTACGTATGAAAGTATAGGATAAGGTATATGAAAGAAAATAAAATACCCATCCGACCACCCCGGCGGGACCCTCATCGCATATCTACCCTCCAGTCCCCGCCCTCCCCGCCGGCTCGTGGACAGGTCTGTGGCCATTCACTCCACCTTCCTTACCTCACTGACACTACGCTACGTAGAACCAGGCGTGGCGTGGCTACTACTTACTTACTACAGAGTATGGTACAGTACAGAAAAGTACGACCCTACCACCGACCGAAGCGCCGCGCCGACGTTTCCGTCGGCGAAGGCGTGGTTCGGTCGGGGATTTGGGGAGTGTGGGATGGGTGGATGGGGGATGTGGTGGTGACGATGGTGGTGGTGGTGGTGGGTGGTTGTATGGAACGTCACTGTTGCCCCGCGTCGGGAGTAGGGGGGAGATGTTTCTCCAATTCCCGGGGGTTTTCCCCACCCTAGGTTTGGGGGAGGTATATTTGTGAGGGATGGGGAGTGGCGGGAGGGGAGGGGGGATATCACCTGCCTGCCTGCCTTTGAAAGTTGACGTTGTATGGGATGACGGGGTGTTTGGTCGGGGTGTGCGGGATGGGATGGGACTACCGCCGGATGGAGGAAGGGGCGAAAGGGAGGGACTTATTCCGAGAGGGATGGACTTGTTCTTAGAAGGAAAGATGAGAGGTTCTTGATCCAAGAGTACCTCGGCCTTTCCCTCTTCTGTATCTGTATGAGAGGTTCTTGATTTAAGAGCCCCTCGGCCTTTCCTCTTGTGTATCTGTCGGGTAGGGACATATGGTGTCGGGTAGATAGACGTACTTCGTAGTATCGTCGGCTTATAATTTCCATACTTTAGCTTCGGCGGCGTCGGTGTTTCGTCCGGAGAGCATAAACAGGACTTATGTAAGGGTCATTCATATCAGGCGTCACCCACCCGCCGTCAGTCACGTCCTATCTCTCCTCTGGCTTCTTTGAGACTTTAGGCAGGGTAAAGTCTCAGTCCGCGGCGGGTCGGATTAGAGCCAGGTCGTCGGGCCGGATGCGGCGAATGTTTTTTTTTGAGATGTTGCAGTGGTAGTCTGGTGGTTCTGGATGGAGACGGTTAGCTCTTGGCTGGTGGGAGTGGGAATGGGACGAGCGTGGGGAGCGAGATGGATGGGGGGGCCATGGAATTCTTCCACGAGTTGTGGTTTCTGGATGTCGTCGCCACAGTTGTGGTCTGTTGTTGTGGACTCACAGCCTATAGATTGCCACTGCCAATCTTGGAATTGGCATCGAATTGGTCGTCAACGGCTCGTCAATCTCAATTGGAGCCGTTGTTTGTTGGTGGATTGTTGTGTGGTGGTGGAGGTGGATGTTGTGGATGTAGATGTTGTGGTTGTGGTTGTGGTTGTACTGTAGCATCGTTACTGTTACTCCAATACCGGCGCCGGTGTTCCACCCGCAGGAGGGAGTAGTAGAAATGCTGTGGTGCTGTGGTAATGGAAGTAGTGTGGTTAGAGATATACTTTGCCTCTGTGGTAATATACTATGACACCCAATGTACTTTACTAGAGAAGGTACTTCTTCCGATAGACCACCCTGGTAGATACACCAACTAGATTCTGATGGACGCGGCGACGGATGGCAGATGGAACGTTGCAGCTTACCACCTACCACCATTTTAGATTTTAGTACCACAGGAAACACACAGGAACAGGGGTCATTCCTTCCTAAACTCCACCAAAAACATACCAAAATTATGGAAATCTATGATTATCACCACCCACAAACACCTGCCACCAACCACCAGAATCCACTCACCACCACTCACAAATCACCCGTCGATGGAGACAGCCGCCGACGACGAACAATCGCTGCCAATCTGCATGCTAAGTACCTTCCTTTCCTTGTGGAACAGCCCCCACTGGCATGTACCCTCCATGCATCTCTTGGCTTGTCCCAGAGAGGCGTCTGTCTGAACCAACAGTGAGCACCTGCCTGTGCTGCCAGTACAGTGCTACCACCAGCACAAATGCCACTGTGCTGTGGTATGTGCGAGTATGCGCAGTATGCACAGTATGCACAGTATGCACGGGAGAGGCTGACCTACCGAGCAGGTAGGAGACAGGAAGGACACAGCCGCCAGGAGGAGACAAGAGGCAGGAGACCAGACAGACAGGAGAGAGACAGAGACAGGCACCATATCCACAATCTGCGGTCTCTCCCTCCCTGGGTCCCTGGCCTAAAGTGGGTGATTGAGTGACCAGTACCAATTATGAAGAACTTCGAGTATCATTACTCCAAGACGAGTACCACTATGAGGAACTACGAGTATCATTACTCCAAGACGAGTGAGTACTACTATGAAGAACGAGTACCACGACGAAGACTACGAGTATCAATACTCTATAGCCTACGAATACCACTGCTACATATCGATAGTACCCAGCACCCATCAATCCGAAGACTGAAGAAATATACAAGAAAATCCACAAAAAACATGACAAAATACACCCAAAAAGAGATAAAAAAATACGACAAAAATACCCCAATCCTCAATCAATCCTAAGTGCCATCCATTATTCCCCTTTTCAGTAATGTAGCACTCGGCTCATACAGGGTATAGCTACGTGCCGCCGCTACGGACATGGTGGGGAAGAGCAGATGGAGACAAGGAACGACAAGGAACAAGAAGAAACGACAGGGCCATGGATGTTTTTGAGAAGGAAGGATGGGATTTGTATGGCCTTGTTTGGCCTTGGAGGGCTTATAATGGCTTATGATTGGCATAATTCGACATGGAAGCTGCGATGCACCCACTACTAACTACCTACTAAACAACACCTGCCCTGGCTGTGGACGCGCGGTACGTACCTCCTACTACAACGCCTCTGCGACCACTACTCTACTCTACTACCACTAGCTGCCCCCATACACGCCCCCCATACACGCCCCCCATACACGCCTCACATACTACTATACTACTATCCACATCACACTACTACAAACTCTACTACAACACGACTCAGATCGACTCTTGTTTGTCTCTGGCGTGTCTCTCCGGCTGGCTGGTCTGGCTTCCTACCTTCCCCATTACTATTTCTAGCTTGCAACCTTTAATCTGCCCTTCTATACTACTACTACTTCCTCTCTGCTACCTCCTACCCCACGCTATACTACCACTCGTTGCTGCCGCTGGAGGGTCTTGCTCGAATTGCGTGCCCTCCCCCTTCAGTCCCATCAGCCCTCTCTATTGCCCCCCCCCCCTTCCCATCACACCTGTCTCATCTCCCCTAGCTCCACCTGCATCTGCCACGGCGAGATCGAAAAGAGAGAGAAGCTCCGAGGGCGAAAAGAGAGACAATCAGAGAATGTGGAGGCAGGCTGCTTTCGTCGTCGTGTAGCCTCAACCTCATCCGCTCCTTCCCACATCCACTTCCACACCCAACCCTCCTACAACCTCGTGCTTTCCCCTACCTACGTACTCGCACAAACGCGCGCGCGCTACGATCACCCCACAATCTACTACATACGCACACACGAGCCCATCTGCTACGGACCATCGCCGAACTGATCTCGCTGTGATTGGGCCCGATCCACCGCGCCCCAGAAAACATACGAGACATCCTCCGTCCTGACCTACCCCGAACCCATCTCGGCCTCTGCAACCTCACCTCACCTCACCTCACCCTACCCTCACCGCGGCCATTGCCCCCTTCAGCCGCGCCGCCCTCCTATCCCACGTTCCAGCCACCACCGCCGTGCGCGCGCGCCTCAACCCCCCCCCTCCCCCCAACCCGGCCCTTTATATACCTATGCCTCCATGACCTCCGTCCCTACCCCACCGACCACCCCATCCCTCGCCCACCGCATCCGCACCGCGATAATGACCCTACACACCACGCTCCTGTCGGCCCTGCGCGCCCTCCTGCGCCGCACGAAGCGCATGCACGCCCTCCTCGCCACCTTCCTGCGGTCCCTGCGGCCCGCGCTCTCCCTCTCCCCCACCGCCGCCTACGCCGCCGAGATCGAGTCCCTCTTCGCGGCCCTCGACGCGCCGGGCCTGCGCCGCCTCGCTGATGGATTGCAGGCCCAGTACGTGATCGCGCTGCGCGAGAACCCGGCGTGTATGCTGCCTAGCTACAGCCATGTGTTGCCGTCGGGCGAAGAAACGGGGCGCTACGTCGCGCTTGATGTTGGCGGGTCGACGTTCCGCGTTGCGGTGCTGGAGTTGTTTGGGCGCGAGGGCGAGGGGGATGAGAGTGTTGTGCGCGGGGCAAGGACGTTCAAGATCGATGATGTGGTGAAGCAGCGTGTTGGGATTGCGTTTTTTGAGTGGTTGGCTGAGAGGATTGAGGAGACGCTGAGGGAGGTGCTAGGAGAGACGAAGGAGGGAGAGGAGATGGCGAAGATGGATATGGGGTTGTCCTGGAGCTTTCCCATTGAGCACACGTCGTTGCGTAGTGGGAAGATCCATGGGATGGGCAAGGGATTTAGAGCGATGGAGGGGCTTCTAGGGGCGGATCTGGCAGATGTTTTACAGGGCGCTTGTGACCGGCGGGTATGTCTCTCCCTCTGCTGTCCTACTATATATCTATCCGTAACTAACACTACTCAGCATCTCCCGGTAACCCTCACCGCAACCGTCAACGACGCCGCCTCCACTCTCCTCTCGCGCGCCTACAGCACGCCAAACACGCACTACGGCCTCATCCTCGGCACCGGCGTCAACATCGCCGTGCACCTCCCCACCTCCCTCGTAGCCGGCAAACTCGCCCTGCGCAATATCAACAGTGCCGCATCCCCTCCCACCTCACCACCGTCGCTATCCACGTCGCCGGGATCGTCCGTCAGCATGGGCTCGGCGCTTCCGCCGCATGATCATGTGATCGTAAACACAGAGATCAGCATGTTCGGCGCGGGCGTGCTGCCAGTAACCCGCTTCGACACCGCCCTCGACGCCGCACACGCGCTGCCTGGCTTCCAGCCCCTCGAGATGCTTGTCTCAGGCCGCTACCTGGGCGAAGTCGCACGTCTCGTCATCGTCGAGGGATTCGAGCGCGGTGTTCTCTTCGCGGACGCCAAGGCGCTGCCGAAGGGGTGGGAGAGGGGTTACGGTCTCGACAGCGAGGTGTTGGCTAAGCTGCAGGTTGGGGAGTGGAAGAATCTCGGTCTCGGGATTGTGGAGGGTGATGGGGAGGCGTTGAGGCAGATTGCTGGGGCTGTGGCGACGAGGGCGGCGAGGGTGGTTGCTGCGTCGATTTACGCGTTACGAGTTGTTAGGGATGGCGCGGCTGCCGTGGCTGTGCCGAGCAAAGCGGAGCTTATTGAGCGGGTGATGGAGGGAACGATTACGGCGGCGGCGCCGGCGGCGGCTGCTGTGAGGGAGGACACGGTGGTTGCGTGCGCGGGCGCGGTGATTCAGTTTTATCCTGGCTTTAGACAGGGGGCGCAGGAGGCGCTGGATGAGTTGTGTGGGGAGGGGCAGGGTAGGATAGAGTTGTGTTTGGCGGAGGAGAGCTCGTTGCTTGGGGCTGCTGTTGGGGCGGCTGTTGTTGCTGGTGGGGGGGAGGGGAGGTGATGTGAAGGTGTAAAGAGTGGATGGTTTGAAGGGGGCGGAGAGGGGTAATGGGTGCATGAGGGGTGGGATGTAGACTTGAGGGTGGTTTGTAGATACGCGTAACATATCATATGGTGGGTGGGGATAGAATGCATTGCATGGATTTATTCGATTATTTTGTTCGTCTCCTTGACTGTCTTTGATGTTTGTGATCCGTGTTGGGGGTGGTCAGTACCTGGTCTCTGATGTGTCCTGGTGATTTGTGGCGATGGTATGTGGTATGATGTCTGTCTACTTGATTCGTGAGGGTGTGGATCGTGGTGCTGTGGCATCGTGTGAATCTGACCTATGAGGGGAGGAGTTAGGGCTGCGCGGTTTATGTGGCCCTATGGAAGAGGCTGCAGGCAGAGGAATTCTTCCGGGGTTGGGTGGTAGAAGGATATCGAGGTTGTAGATCGGCAGGTTGATGTTGGGGTAGATGTGCTGTTAGGCTCCCAAGAGCAACATCTCAGCCTACAGACGAGACTATGTGAAGACTTTAGTCACCCCTAGTTTGCGAGGTTTGCCACTTGGGTTGGAAACCCATCAGAACCAACACCTTTGGGATATTAGTTAGGATGCGTGCGATTTCTAATTACCAGTTAAAGATGCAATTCTTCGCGGCCTATGAAGACTGTTGCCGACGCCTCACTGTTGGTAGGCCTACAATGACCATCGCCCGGCGTCAGAGGCGCCGAGGCCATCGACTTGATCTATACTATACGGATAGCCAACAGAGAACGCCAGAACACCAGGCCACCCAGTCTCCGCGCTACCGCAATCTTACCGACGCCTTTCTCCTGGTGATGATTCTGTGGACAGCTTGTGACAGGGACGCAGATTTGCGGTGGCAGTTTCTTGTGGCAGGAATTCGTCTGCGGCAGCGGCAGTTCTTGCGACGAGAATTCGACGGTGGTGGCAGCAGTAACTGTTGGAGACAAGAATTCGTATGCAGGCTTGCCGTGTAAAGCATTGCGTGCAGACCAAGTCCCTACTCCGTATCTCAGCGAGTATATCTGGATCTTTCTGTTGTCTCCGTGTAAACGAACGAATGAATACTTTTACCCCGAAGCCTTGGGTGACAGAGCCTCCAATTTATCAACCCATATAGCGGCCACTCTGTAGACTCATGTGGGGGGATTTTCTGCATCAGGACTTCCATTATACCTTATCCCCATCTTTAATACTATTAAATAGGGAAAGGACGAACGACCAAGTGAAGAACGATCGACTAAATGAAGTAGGAACGACCGACTCGAGAAGGAAAGGGCGATCAGCTCCAGAAGATCTCGGAAAAGAAAGAGCAACCTACTCGAAGGGGAAGGAACGACCATTGACTAAGGACGGAACGACGGGCTACAAAGGGAAAGAGCAATCGACTTCAGGGGAAAGGAATGACCGGGCAAGAATGGAAGTAACGACCCTATCTTCGTTCCTTCTGTGACAGTTACCAAGGTTGCCAAGATTAGAGCGTTCTTTCCATAGCCATCTGATATCCTTCATCTTTTCCAGAGCAACTGAACTCAACAAGTACAGTCATCTCGTTCATTGGGTTCGAGATCCAATTCACAGTGTAATCTTCTACACATCAATAGAAAACGGGAAAGCACGAGCCCCGATGGACCTAGAACGATGGCACCTTTAGTCATGCGTGGCTTTAGATCAAGTGCCGTAGGCCGGCTGGTAGCGCACAAATTTTCGACTTCGTCACTCGAATGGCTGCCAGGTTCGAAAGGTTCGTCGGCAGATAAAGATGAGGTATTGTCGTCGCAGCACGGAAGAGTGGGAGAAGACACGGGTTTGGTCTTCGAGGGGGAAATAACAAACCATTAGAGAGTTCATAACAGAGGGGGGCTTTTGCAGGCGTTAATACACACCTCTACCATTTGATGTACTTTACAAATGCCATGTCCTGTATTCACAACGACGACAGTCCGCCTAGCTTTTTCATTCCCAGGACATTATATTTGAAATTTTATATTGTGTGATCATGTTGTATGCTGACAAAATATATGCTTAGAGGTTATTTCTACACTCACATCGTCTACAGTTATATCGCAAATGACCCCTTTGTCGGGAGATCGCCTGTCTCGGGAAGGACCCGACTCTACTGCCGGTTGCCCTTGGCATTACCTGTGTGCACCGACAGTGTACATAGGGCATGTGATACTATGGTAAGACCAGTGTATACGGGGAATCCCGACGGCTGAGCACGCCCTCGGCGTCGTGAACATCCAAACGGATACACAATTCTAGAACTCTGCCGTGCCAAATGCTCGCCATGGAAGCGAAGCCTAGGGGTGGGCCTTCCTATACGGGAGCTGATACAACTCCCTGGCCTTTCAGCAGCCACCTGTCAGGCTTATATCGGGATGGGGTAGACCAGCTGAAGCTCGCTATACTCTATCGACCCTTGATAATATCAAACAATATCGATATGAAAGCCTTATAATGACCAAGGATTAGTGGAACACTCCCCAGCCAGGAAGCGAACCGAATCTCAAGAGCCGGTCGCCATGAGAAACGCCAGGAAGTGACTATTATAGCCAGATTCGGTCTAGGCCCACCTCTACTTTCTTTGGCATTAGGTATGCACCAAGCAATGGCTTGCATCTCCTCATGGTTGGGCGTTTTGGTGGCGGCGAATAACGGACCCCAAGAGTTACGAGGGCGTCTTTAGTGAAAAAGGCTCGTGTGCAACAGCGGCAGAGTGCGACTTTATTGGGACTCTTGCACATGCTGAAACCGCCCGATTGGCACAGATAACGGCCGACTGGCCACGCGGTGTGTGCATGGTATTTAGGTGGTGTTCCAAGGATGGTGACAAGGCAATCGCCGGAGGCCGATCCGCGGTGCTCACACCGAGGACCGAAAGGTGACGCGATGATTGGAGATGAGTGAGCCAGGGAGTGAACCAAGCGTATATCCTCTGAGAGTATGTATGGGAAGGGCAGGGATGTGGAAACAGCTTCCAACGGGAGCAAACGCGAGACAACGGAAACTAACATACCCGGATCGAGGGACGAAGCCGTTCAGCCAAACCTTTGTGCCGCACAACACCATTACGAGTTTCGCAAACCATGACGTGAGGCAATGAAAGGAGCTTGCCGGCAGAGAAATGATGTTGGGAGGAAATTGTGGTGATTACGAAATGCTTCAGGCTGATACAGCGGTAGAATCGGGGAAATCATCTTGAGTAGGGCCGATGCGGGGTGGGGGAGGGAAATCATCTAGAAAGCGGAAAGGCCGAGGAAGGTGCGGAGAGTGGCACTTCGCGGCGGGAAGAGGGAAAGAGCTACTCTTAGGATGAAGATATTGACACATTCCGACTCCACTTGAAGATCTGGAGACGGCAGGTCAGGGGGAGGAATAGACGGGATGGTCGTTAACAAATGGGCGACGGCGACATTAGATGACTGTGCCAGCGTCACATTTGGGCCCCGTCCCCGATCACCGAAGTGTCCGGTAGCCCGACCTAAGGCCAGACACAGACCCGAGCATTCGTTCGGGGGAGGATTGGGGACGGGACGCACGGCGATGCGAAACGTGACATTACATAGCTACAGACGCACATTTGTCAATCGATAGTTCCGTGTTCTGGCGAAAGCGGGCTGACTGTTGTCTGTGTGGTGCGGGAATTATCAAAATATCCCGTTCTTGGGGTACCTGACCTAGCGGACCAGTGGTAAAAAGTCCGAGCGGGACGCCGTGGTGGTGTGGTGGTGGTGCGTGTGTGTGCCTTGCATGCTGACGGCGTCGTACGTGCGTGGTGGGAAGGGATTTCTGAAAGCCAAGGCGGTGTGGTGGTTGCACACATGCACACCTAACAGTTCTGTTTCAGAGATATTGGGGATATGGGGGGCTTTTGGGGGACTTTTAGGGGACATTACTGGGCGATGTGGAGAATTTTGAAGGCGTAGGATACTTTGTACGTACGGGCGAGTGGGGTCGATTGTGACTTCCTTGTGGCGATTTACGGGACAAGTTTTTTGAGAAAAAAAAAGGCATCAAAAGAGGAAAAGATAGCAGCATTGATCTAGGTGTCTTCGGTATCATATGTCAGAGGAGAGAGAGACAGAGAGTCTACCTAGGATTTATTTACTCTGCTAGGTCTTAAGAGCGAGGATAATCTTTCGCTCATTACAAAGTACAGTACAGACAGAAGCCGAGGCAGCGTTGTGAATGGACGTGCTGAAAGACTGTTCTAGACGCTGAGACACAAGTCTCAAGTGGCTCGAGCTGTCAACTATGGCATAAATATTGAAAGAAGAAAAGGAAGGAGAGAAGGCGGCATCCCAAGTCATCCGAGCTTCACGGATAGTCCATCGTTTTGCTATCTGTGCGGTTGTTCCACAATGGCCGTTGATCTCAAAAGAGAAGCTCCTAGTGGTAATAGCGCTTTTTCTAGAAGGGAAAGAAAAGGCGGGGAGGAAGTGAGGGGGATGGAAGTTGTGAAGGGCCAAGACGCAGCGACACATACTTACACACACACGATATATTTGGGGAAATGAGCTGTGGGGGTGTTGACAGCCCTTAGAGGGGTCCTGTTTCTCGTACCGTACTTCGTACTTACAGTATGGAGCCATGGAGTGGACACTAACCAACATGGTCCCACTCAAACATCGCCGACTTCTCATGGAGATCATCGACGTCGAGTCTCCAATTCGGATGGATGAACTGGATGGAGTCGGGTTGGCTCCCAATACGGATTGTTGATCCAGTCAATCCCATCCTATTTCAATCCCCCATTCCAACATCCTGTCGTACAAAGCACGGCGGCCAGCATAACAGGCCAGCATGCATCAGCATCACATTTGAAATCACACACTGAGCCAGCCAACCATGATTTGTTACTATGCTATACTTACAGTACCAACAGTCCTAACAGTACTAACAGTATTGACTGACTGTACATTGCTCAAGCCAGAACATTACCTGTCGGGCCTTCGATGCTAGCTGCGAACCTACAAATCCACTGATGTACGGTATTATCCACCGACGGCGGCTTAATTGTGTGGCTTTGACGGCCTTTCAAACAATACTATTTGCTAGGCTCCTACTGGGCTCGTGAGCAATCACCCGCTCTCCCCATCCCTGCCCCACACATGGTGGGTGGAACCCTTGCGTGTTGGAGCTTTCTGTGGCCCCTGACCCCTCTTTGCCCCCCGCCCCGCCACCACACATCACCGTCGCCACTAGTTGGCGCACAGGGCTCCCATGCTCTGGACTGGACCAACAGTAGAATCGCCAACCCAGGGTCCATCGCAATGCATCGCCCCATTGGGCACCAGGGTGACAGCCAGCATGCATACATATGTAGATCTACCACGACCAGCCCCAGTCTTTGCTTCCCCATTACCATCTTGTGTGCGATTGATGTCTCTTATCAATCGTTGATGTCGTCGTTGTTGTCGTCGCCATCTCTGGTCCCTTAACAACATATTCAGAAGTCTGACGTGACGGCGCGGTCTGCAAGAGTATAGCGCGACGCAGCGCAGTCGCCATCATGTATCAGGCTACTAATGTCTACGCCATTTGCGGTTTCGCTGCCATCGGTATGTCGAGAGGACCCCTCACTCCCTATCGTCGAGGGAATGCCTTCGTTTCGACGTTGCGCCTAAGGACAATCTTGCTAACCAGAGTGTAATGTATAGGTGGTGGACTCTTTGGTTTTGATATTTCCTCGATGTCCGGTGTCATTGGGACAATGGCCTATAAGCGTTATTATAACAATCCGTATGTCCAGCCATCAAAGCCTGTCAGGGATTGTGCTAATGGAATGATAGTGTCTCAACGGTTCAGGGAGCCATCACAGCTTCTATGCCCTTCGGCTCTTTCTTTGGTGCTCTCATATCATCCTTCATCGCAGATCGGTACTCCCGACGAACTGCCATCCAATTCTCCTGCACCCTCTGGATTATCGGCTCCATGTACGCTCCCAGCTCCCCGTTGTCATCCATCTCAGCTAACCAAGCGCCAGCATCCAATGCGCCTCCAATGGCGTCCCCATGCTAGTGGTCGGCCGCGCTGTCTCCGGTATCTGTATCGGTATCGCCTCCGCCATCGTACCCGTCTACCAATCCGAAATCGCACCGAAGGAGATTCGTGGTCGCATCGTCACCCTCCAGCAATGGGCTATCACATGGGGTATCCTGATCCAATATTTCATCCAGTACGGCGCGTCTTTTGTTGGCGGCGGCCCCGACGACCCCAACCAACCCGAGTCGGCATTTCGCATTCCCTGGGGTCTCCAGATGATCCCAGCCGTCATCCTCTTCTTCGGCCTGTTCTTCCTGCCTCGTAGCCCTCGCTGGCTGGCCAGCAAGGACCAGTGGGACGAGGCGATCCAGGTGCTTGCGGATCTGCACGCAGGCGGCGACATCGACCATCCGAAGGTGTTGGCCGAGTACCAGGAGATCGAGGAAGCGCTGCGCTTTGAGCGCGAGGAGGCAACGAGCAGCATGCGCGCACTCGTAGCGCCGCGCATGTTCAAGCGTGTGCTTCTTGGCATGAGCATCCAGACATGGTCGCAGTTGGGTGGAGTCAACGTGCTAATGTACTACATCATCTACGTCATGCAGGCGGCAGACATCGGATCGCCCATGCTCACGGCCTCGATTCAATACGTAATCAACGTGCTTCTTACGCTCCCTGCCATCATCTATATCGACCGATGGGGACGCCGGCCGTCCCTTCTCCTCGGTTCCCTCTTCATGATGATCTTCTTCTTCATCACCGGCGCCATACAGGCCGTCTACGGCGAAGCCGTCGACGGCCACGGTACGAACATCACCTGGGTCGTGCGCGGCAACAAAGCCGCCTCGGGCGCCATCGTGGCCTGCTCATACCTGGTCGTCGCCACATTTGCCACGACCTGGGGTCCCGCATCCTGGTGCTACCCAGCAGAGATCTTTCCGTCCAAAGTCCGAGCCAAGGCCGTCTCCCTCGCCACCGCCTCGAACTGGTTCTGGAACTGCATCCTCTCCTTCGCTGTTCCCCCTTTGCTGTTCCACATCAACTGGCGCATGTACATGCTCTTCGGGACACTCAACGGATTGGCGCTTCTGCATATATATATCGCAGCGCCGGAGACGAAGGGCAAGATGCTTGAAGAGATGGACGAGGTGTTTGATAGTGGGCGCCGCGCCTGGGAGCGCCAGCCGAAGGGATCAAGGATGGATGATCTTGCGCGCGGGATTGCGGAGGGAACGATGTTGCCTCCGGCGAGAGCATATAAGGGGATTCGCGTTGAGAAAGAGGTTAAGCGCGATAGTGTGGGAGGAGGGAGGTCGAGCAGCACTGTCAGCCTGCAGCCATATCACGCGCATTGCGAGGCAGAGCCGTGAGAGTGCTGAGTTTGGTGGTGGGGTGGTGGAGTGGGGGTGGTAGCTGGGAGAGGAGCCTATATTCGCGTCAAACTGCGACTACTCGCCCAGCAAAAACTGTGGTACAATCCCTATAATTTGCTGCCGCCTTGATCCAGGTATCAACCAGTCTCCAATTATAGACTGCGATACTCGTTGCCTAAGGACAAAAAAGGTCCTAGGTTATAACAATGGCCAACGCTCAGGGATAGGAACAAACATATATTATGAAGGCGCGCTTTCGGCAGTACGGATCAAAGGGCGGATTTACTTGTATTCGGAATAGCAAGGCTGGTCAAGGTATTCAGGACTTAACAGATGTCTGGGACGGAATATGAGGTGGATGGATATGGCTAGTTGGGCCGAGTGCTGTATGTATATAATCTTACTTCGCACTGCAGTACGACGTCTGGCGTATTGCGGCTAGAAGTCTCACGCGTCAGTGGCGTTTGTGTATCTAATGAGAAGGGGTTCAACAAAGGCCTTGTGGCTTGCATGAATGTGAGACCTACATGGGCGGTTATCAGCGGTTACGCTGGCGGTTGGCTGTTGTCCTAAGATCTACGGATTTGATTTATATCACAGCTATAAATGAGTATTGCGCCCAATGAAGAAAGATCGTCTCAATTTTACACTACAGTTAAAGATAGTAAGTTACAGGGAGCCGTGGAATAAACATATAGCCCAAGTCATATTCCATCGTCAAATCGCCAGCCTTCGCGCCGAGACCAAGCATACATTAAGTGTTATCTGTCCATTGAAGCCTTTTTCCGCGCATCACTAGCACTGCTAACACGAATCCTACACCCACGGAGGCATCCCCAACAACCGCACCCACCCCTCAAATCCCTGGAAGCAAAGATGATCGCACTTTCTTGCGATACTGCTGCCAGTCCTCGCCATACTACATCCACAAGTCAGCATTCGCTGTATTCATCAATAAGACTCGAATCAACTTACCCGATCCGCACAATAACGGTCTAGCACGGGAATGCCCCTTCTCGTAAAATCGTGGTAGAAGAACCAGAACACCAGCCCGCCCAAAATGGGCCCCGCAGCCGCCATCGCATACCCAGATCGCCAGATGCAGTATGCGCCGTAATTGATGTGTCGCGCGACACCGAAGAGGCCGCCGGTGAATGGTTTCCCCTTGTTCTCCGGGCGGGCCTTGAAGTTTCTGCGCTGGATCTCGGAGGTGGTTTCGAGGAGGAGGCCGCCGATGGCCATAGCTGTCCCGATGATGAAGGTTGGGGTAAGGGAGCTCAGGTCGCGGGGCGCGGGGGAGATGATGCCGAAGCCCGTGAGGAAGGAGGAGGCAGCGGTGGGGAGGAGAGGGGCGAGGGGGGCGATGGACCAGAAGATCGAGTTGAGGGAGTTGAAGAAGGTGTTGAAGAACCCGATTACGATACCCTCGGCGGGGCGCATCTCAGTCTCGCCGATGCGGAAGAGCCAGTAGACGTGCTTGATGCTGCTGGCGGTTGCGAGGCCGATGATTATGCGGGCTTGGAGAGGGAGAGCGGCGAAGTTGGCGAGATTTGGGAGGGAGAAGGCGCCGGGGAGGAAAGGGGGGAGGGCGGAGACGCCAATGGCGCGGAGGCTGGGCGCGGCGAGGCCGTATGCTACGAGGCCATATTGTATGAAGATATCGGCGGTGCGAATGCCGGCGAAGAGAGTGGTGCCAATGGGTGAAGAGCGCTTAACTCGAGAGAGGTTGTCGTGGAGATCAGCGGCGGGAGAGGAAGAAGATGAGGCCATGGTGTGATTGAGGAATGTTTAGACCGTACAGTACCAATGAGATGGATATGATTGGAATATTAAGAGATAAGACATTTATATAAGTGAATCCAAAGATGGATATGATTGGAATATTAAGAGATAAGACATTTATATAAGTGAAGTTAGATATAGCATGAGCTGTGAGGGGACGCATTCGGACCTCGGGTTTCATAGATTGCCATGATCTATAAGCAAAAAGTAGTTATGACATGGATTACCGTGATTGACCAACAGCTATAGCAACATGATGTCTACGACGACATTGAAAGCCTAGCTGACGTAATGTACTTTAATACTTTATCTAATTCCGCACAAAACTAAAAAATTGACGTCGTTTCGCTTTGGGGCCAATCACTGTTACCGTGCGAATATGAAATATGGAAATTATCATAATTATCATAATTGAGATGCGAAGTGGGGAGGTTTGCTTACGGAGAATTCGGAGCTCGGGGAAAGAAGAGTGCGGTCGGCGTGTCCTCGAGACGTCATTGGTATAACAGTCTAGAAGGCAAGAACTAGTTTCGTGGTCCATATATTATACTTTGCAGCCATGGGATTGCCCTACACTTTTCATGCACTTGCCATGCACATGCCGCGATGTTCGCTGTCTATATTCAGTAGACTGTACAGTACTATTTAGTTCAGTGCTCACCCCGTTGCATGCGAGGAACATCGTAGAAGTAACGGAGTCCGGAGCGAAAGAGCAGACTATTGCTCCGGAGAATCATTTCTACTTCAATTACAGTTTAACGATGAACCTGTCGCATCCTGTATAGTACATGACCTCGTTCCACAGGGGTCTTGTTCCCCGCAACAGCGCTTTCCTCTTTTCCCATAGCCGCACCGCCAAAGACCACCGGCCAATCTCGGTAACCCCTCACCAACAGGACCTCATGGAAACAAACCATACATCTGTGCCCCTATCATTGTTGCCGTTTTGAAGAAATTCTGACTCTGTGCACATTTCCCTTCCCCGCATCTGCGAACAGTGTCGCGAAGTCTAATTCTGGAAAAGATCGGACGTTGGTGAGAAGCTTAAACGAAACACTGTCTCGGAGCCTCGCCCTCCGAGTCCCCTCTCCACCGTGTAAACATCCGCCATTTGCCAGAGTGCCAAATGCTTGACTACTCCTGGGATAGCCTGCCGTCGTTCCTAGAAGTCTATATCGATGATGCGAGGGATACTATATTTTGATTGCTTGTGCGGCGACATGGAGATTACACTGTCTCATGAGGGGGAGCGGAGAAGGGCGAGTATAAAGCCCATGCATCCCTCGATGATCGTCGCTCTGCGTGCTTGCTGAAGCTCTTGCGGATTCTTGGCTCTTGTCTCAATCGCTGTTCCTTGTATTCACGATGCTTTTCTCGGCGATTCTCACAGCGGGCCTCGTGTCCTCGGCCGCGGCTTTAGCTGCACCGCCTCGCTGCCGTGCCAATTCCAACTACAAAGGCTGGGCTTCGATGAAGCATGCATTCATTTTGTAGGCTCCCCGATCTCCTGTGATTTCCAAATCTAATCAGGGTTAGCGGCGACTCCTACACGACCACCGGGTTCGATGTGTCCCAAACCCAGCCAGCACCGGGCAATCCTCTGGGTAACCCCCCATACCCGGGCTGGACCGCCGCAAATGGCCCCAATTGGCCCGACTTCCTCACTGTCAAGTACAACGCCTCTGAAATATTGACGTACAACTTGGCATACGGTGGCGCGACCGTATCATCCTCGCTCGTGAAGCCATACCAAGACACTGTGCTATCCCTCTCAAGCCAAGTGGAAGACCTCTTTATCCCAAACTACGCCTTCAATGGTAAATGGAAGAGCAACGATTCCGTCTTCGGCATCTTCATCGGCATCAACGATGTCGGAAACTCGTTCTACTTGGGCGACGATGCGGTCCCCATCTTAAACAAGAAGATCTTCGCCGTCTATGACGGTCTCGTCAAGGAGCTCTATAATACTGGCGCGAGGAATTTCGTTTTCCTCAACGTGCCGCCCACAGACAGGAGTCCGTTGATGATTGGCCAAGGTGCAGACAGCGCAGCTCTCATTGCAAAGGATTTGAAGGCCTTTAACAGCGCTATCGCGAGTCTAGCCGCGAGCGTCAGGAAGAACTATGCCGATTCGAACGTTTTCACGGTAGATGCGTGGCAGGCGTTTACGGACGTGCTAAATAAGCCCGCTGCGTTCCCCGCCACGGCTGGATACAAGAATACCACCGCGTACTGCGAGGCATATCAGAAGTAAGTCGAACGCTGATAGGCCTCCCGTCTTGTGAGGAATAGTGATAAAGATGCTAATTGCGCATAGTGGTACCCCAGCGCAAGATACCCTCGACCCCTCGTGCGGCATCCCAGTCAACCAGTATTTCTGGCTCAACAGCCTGCACCCCACGTCGCCCATGCACGATGTGCTCGCGCAGAAGGTGGCAGCGCAGTTGAAGAGCGGACCGAACGTGTGTTAGACGCGCGAGTGTACAGGCTTGGAGATATCAGCGAGCAGGCCGTTTGGATTTTCCAACTATGGATTCTGGAATGAGCGATTAATTCAAAGATCTGAAGCATGGTCTTGTTTGCGTTATGCTCCCTACGTCCGCGAACGTATGAAGCCAACGAGGAAGACATGAGTTGTAGATACTAGATAACATATTACATGGTTCAGTAGGAGAAGGGGGGCAATAGAATGAATTCCATGGATTTGTTTGATTCTTCGACCGCTCGCCTCCACTGCTCCTGGTCGTTTGAGAGGTGCTGATTATCTCCGTGCTCTGTGCTGTTGGCTTCTGTCCGTCGCCCTCTAGCACCCTACGTCTTTCTCTGGGTAACTCAGCCCATCTCTGGAAACTATCGCACCGCATCCGTTACCTCGAATTCTGATCCCTGGTGTGATCAATGTATAAATGGCATAGAAATCCCAGGTCACAGCGGATCTGGAACATGCACGACTTCGATCGTGGGCCATTTTGGGCCAAGTTGCGGACACTGGCCTTCCATAAATTCGTGCAGTAGTAATCTTATCTGGCCTCCAGCCCCAAGAGGATTCTTTATCTGGCAACTCTTCTTGCCCCCAAGATAAAGATCAAGTACTGTCATCGTAGCACGGAAGTCAGGAGGAACTCCCACCTCAAGCTTTTCAGGGATTAAAATAACAAGCTGTTGAAGAGCTTGAAACATTGTAATGCGCTTCAAGACCTCAATAATATCCCTATATGTGCACCAGGCAACGGTCAAGCTTTTAACGTGGGTAGAGATAGGAGCAGGCGTTAAGGCAGAGACACAGTTGAGGGTAGACTTCCCGTGGTTCAGGTAGAAGGTCGATCTCGAAAAATCGATGAAGTCCGTATAACGGTACGGAGCATGCATAGTACAGGCTGTGACTTCAAGTTTGCGATATGGCTCCTGTATTACGAGCCAGGATTCTTTAGATGCCTGAGAAATGCGCGAATTATCCATAGACAGGATGGGCCCCATAGAGGATGGCTCCATTCCCTCCATGAAAACCTCCCGAGCACTTGGCTTAGGTATGAAATCGACGATATAATGGCTCGCTAATGCATGTTCCCATATCTTCCATCGCAGTTCGGTCGGCAGAGCTGGGAATAGGGTAAAGCAGGCTCTGGTATCCATTTTGCCTGAACCCACTGGCTGTAGAGTTATGGTGTTATTAATCACCAGTTGTCTACAGTTTATTGTCTGTAAGCGCGCGGGACGCGATATAATATCTTCGGGAGCGGGCGCTTGGCCTCAAACGCTCTTGCCTTGAATAATTAATTGTCACAAATGCAACATGACGAAGTGACCGCAATGCATACAACTACCCGAGTGGATCCATCCAATTGCCTTAAATGGGCACAATATTGTACATAGCCATTTTTTATATCCAGCGAATCTCAAAGCACGCTGTGATGGTATTATCTGGCGATGTCACTTTGCCTGGAGTAGCAATGGGGAATCAGACCCTCAATAAGGCGGTAATAGATGAGACTCTAGTCGCCTCTATCTCTCATATTCTACTCAGATGCAACATTCCTTGTGTCTTGTGGGGAAACTATCTTCTTACGATATATGGAGTCCCAAGCATTGTTGACGTGAGCTCCTCTCCAAGCCGTCGGATGTTGGCTGCAACTGACATGGTGCAGTCGATCGATTTTGTTGTTCCAGATGATCTTGTTGTAGCGGCAGACTCTGCACTTCAAAACAAAGGCCTAGCTGACTGCAGTGAAGCAGAATCGTGCACCGCGGTGGTGGAGACACGAACGTCTCCACCCCCTGCAGCCCATTTCCATATTGATGCCGAGATGACGGTCTCGATCTATACGCAATCTTCAACGCTATGGTTCCTCCCCGGTTTAGCTCTCAACCAAATTTTCTGTTCGCCTGACTTCATTCTTGCGTCTGACTCCCGTCTCCCACCTCCAAGACCAGGTCGAGGACACGGTGCCTTCCAAAACAGCCCTCTTCCAGTATATATTCCTATCGCCCATCGCCTTTTAGAAGCTTTTGTACGTCTCGTCACAAAGTCGCCAAACCGCAAGTACAAATGCTTCGCGATTGCTATGGTGACCTACATTGGTGAATATGTGGACGGGGACGGGCTATTAGACGAGGCAAATGTAAAGAGATGGTGTAGGGAGTTTTACTCTGGGCTCAAGAATGGCCGCAGACCTATGAGATCTCTTGTTAAAGACCTCGAAGCTAGTTTTGCTAATCCAACTAACTGATGCATTGCTTATGTTAGCATCCGAGATGTGCACGCCCGTAGGGCCAGCTTTTGACAGAAGCGATGCCATAAAAGTCGTGTAAACCGGAGTATCAGCGAACATCACGTAGAATGTATACAATCCGACGCGTGTCGTGAGCTCTTTTTGCGATTTATATGGTCCGTCAAGCCGACACTTGTAAAGGATCCAGCCTAGTTTTGATAGAAGTAACCTTCTGGCTATATATTACTTGGCGGCTAAACCTCAAGTTGTCGATCGCAAGAAAATGCCATCGGAGACTCGGTCATAGCTGCCATTTTTTGGCATATAGATCTGCAGATCAGCACCAAACAATCTGTGCCTAAATGCCTTGGCGGAGGCATCTGATATGTCTGAAACACGGGACTCCAGTATTCCTCACGAAATGGCGTCGGGGAGCGATGCTGCACTTAATGCCACACATTGATCCGATTTTATCAATATGAACTCGATTTTATGATTGGCATGCTTGCCCATCTCCCGGCCTAGCTCTTACGGCAATAAAGCTGGTGAGATTGGGGACTTGGTAACAATCTATTTAGGATCGACAAAAATGGCATACGAAGATATAAGAAGCTTCCAATGCCCATTGGGGTTGGCTTTCTCTCAATTTGGGTTTACTCTTAACCACAGCACGTCAAAATGAAGTCTCGGGTTATTGCGTCCTTGGTTGCTCTGGCTTCGACGGTGGCAGCTCATGGAGGTGTGTGCCACTATACCGTGGACGGGGCTGAATATAATGGGTACCAATCCCCTTATACTATCGTTTAAGACCAAGAACCTGACAACAAATATAGAACACTTTGGCATCTCTGGGATTTGAAAAACAACCCCATCCCAGACCCTCCCCAAGTCCCGAGTATCCAGAGGCGTTGGGATTTCAACCCCGTTTTCGACGTAACCAGCGGAAACATGACATGTAACTGGGATGGCACCGCCACGGCATCATCTATCCACGCTCCCATACGTGCTGGCAACAACATCACGGCACATTGGGATAACTTTATGCCGGATGTTTTCCCCAATGTCTGGCCTCACTCGATAGGACCTATACTCGCGTACATGGCTGCTTGCCCGGGAGACTCATGTGAAGGCTTTGATGGCAGTGGTGATGTGTGGTTCAAGATTGGTCAGGTTGGGCTATTGCCAGAGGCTGAAGATCTACGCGGTCCATGGGTGCAGGGAGAGCTGCTCCAACCCGCCGCTGCAGCTGCCCCTGGGTATACAGTGGCCATCCCAAAGAACCTTAAGCCAGGGAAGTATTTGATCAGGCACGAGGTCATCATGTTGGCCAGCAGGCCACCGCAGTTTTACATCGAATGTGCGCAGCTGAGTATTACTGGGAATGGAACAGCGACGCCGAGCGGCGATTACCTCGCTAGCTTCCCAGGCGCATATAAGGATGAAGGTAGGTTGACTGGCCCCGAATGCGCCTAGTGAAGTGGACTAATAGGAAAACAGATCCAGGACTTGCGATGTCGCAGTGGTGGGTATGTATAGCCTTCGAAGCGTCTAGATTTTGCCCCAAAGTCAGATGCTGTGGACAAAAAGTTGTGCGGGTGATGAGACCGGAGCTGACCTCAAACCTACAGATGGGACCCAATGGTTCGCCCTTCCAACCTGAGTGGAACACAACGGTTAGTCTCCACAATTTGCGTGATATGGTTGCGTTATTAACAATAATAGGAATACCCCTTCCCGGGACCTGAAGTGTGGTCTGGACAGTAGTTACGTCCTCATCCTTGTGGATATACTTGAGCCTACAATCAGATATTTCATCCTGTTTATGTCAGTCTGGTTAAAACGGAGAGCTGGAAGTGTAAATAAGAAGGAAAACGTTCATTATTAGAAATGGCGGGCGTGCTGGTATGTTTATTTGCGCGTTTAATCCCGCGGTAGATACGGCCAACCAGGTGCCCGAGCGAATGTACATACTTGAAGAAGATGCAAAAGTGCGAGAGTTCTTTCTAGTAGTGATCTGTTCGGTCGCCCCGGTATATGGGGTTTAAGGGGAGGTATTCAGTCAAGCGCAGACACGACGTCAAGATGGCGGAATTAAGCTTTCGGCACTTGAGATACAGGAAACTAAATCCAGCAGCTTCAATGATATCATTATATATTGAGATCGCATCCGCATAAAGTGCGGCCTAGACCATCCATCACGCGTCATATTGTAAAGGCTGGAATTGTGAATACCAGATCCTACCCTGATGATGGAGTCGTCGCTCACTTCGGCCCAACGTTGCCCCTGACGCCCCAAACCCATTTCAAAACGGGGAGCTAACTGCCGTTGCCTCCCATATTTATAAAATCTCCGGCTCCCCATAGTTTTGATCCGGCTCTACAAGATTTGGGCTTATTTGTGCCTATCAATTTAGCCGTAGGCGTTCCTAGGTTATTATACTATATACCCTGGCGGGGAAGGTCTCCAATGGCGGCGGCCGCTGCATATGAAACTTTGACAATTTACCGCCTTGGCAAGATCGATGGAAGAATACAGTTCAACCACATGATCTTCCCCGGACTCTTCCAAGTCTCACTTACGGTCTGGAAGGCAAATATTGGTGAGCGCCCAACGATCCCGCCGTCCCGCTGGCTGGACACGAGGGCCGGCGTATATATTGCACTCTCAATGGGGGTAAGTTTAATATATGGCGGCCTTGTGATGAGACATTGCCAGCACAGATCTTCTTTATATCCCTCCATATAATGAAGATCGTTCGCCTGTCTGGTTGACAGGATCTGCGAGGTTTATATTTTCAAGTTTATCGTTCTATACTCTATATCTGCCAGGATGAGATCTGCAATCCTTCCCATTGTCGCGGCTATTCTAGCCCAGCAAGTCGCTGGACACGCTACGTTCCAGGACCTCTGGGTCAACGGTGTCGATCAGATATGTAGCCCCACCCAGATCCTTCATGGAGTTGACTAACTCGGTGCTTACCAGTCCACTTGTGTCCGCCTGCCATTGACAAATAACCCAGTCACTGATGTAACGAGCAATGATATGCGCTGCAATGGCCGTTCCGGCGTGTCTGGCAAGTGCTCTGTCGTAGCAGGTCAGACCGTGACGGTTGAGATGCACCAGGTATGGTCTCAATTCTTGTGATGCTATGCAGTGATAGAACGGGTTGCTGACGAGATCTGGTTTTCTAGCAAAATGGAGATCGATCATGTGGTACTGAAGCCATCGGAGGTGCTCATTGGGGACCAGTCAACGTGTATATGTCCAAGGTCGCCGATGCCTCGACAGCAGATGGATCGACAGGGTGGTTCAAGGTCCACGCAGATTCCTGGGCAAAGGTAAGATAATTGAGTATCCGTCGCGGGATATTCTCATGCTAATGATTATCCAGAACCCCGCCGGTAACAGCGCCGATGACGACTGGTGGGGCACCAGAGACTTGAACAACTGCTGTGGAAGGATGAATGTGAAGATCCCATCCGATATCGCTGCTGGAGACTACCTTCTCCGCGCTGAAGTCATCGCTCTTCACGTTGCTGGCTCCACCGGCGGTGCTCAGCTTTACATGAGCTGCTGTATGTCTCTTCCACCCCTCAACCCCATCTCCCCCTTACTAACCATATAACCTCCAGACCAACTCGTCGTCAGCGGCGGCGGTTCCGCCTCTCCCGCAACAGTCAACTTCCCCGGCGCTTACAAGGCCACCGATCCCGGAATCCTCATCAACATCCACGCAGCCATCAGCTCCTACGTCAACCCGGGCCCCGCAGTCTACGCTGGTGGAAGCAGCAAGGTTGCCGGCTCGAAGTGCTCTGCTGGTGGTGAAGCCGCGACGACGACAGGGCCGGCAGTTACCCAGACGGCGACTGGAACTCCCGGGGGTGGTGGTGGCAGCTGCAGTGTTGCGAAGTTCCAGCAGTGTGGTGGGCAGGATTATACGGGGTGTACTGTTTGTGCTGTAAGTTGCTCTCTCCTGTCTCGTTTTGGCCGATTTATGGAAACTCTGCTGACGATAACCTGAAATAGTCCGGCTCAACTTGCTCTCCCGTCTCCCCACCTTACTACTCGCAGTGTGTTTAAACACGGTCAATCTGGGACGCTGAAGACATTGATCATCGGAGGCTTGTTGGAGCTTCAAAAGACGAGGTATATCGGGGTGTATTTAGGTGATGGATTACATAGTCGCTCGAGTAGGAATACTGTTGGATAAAATAAGACATATCTTACCAACCTAGGCTCATTTTTCTATGTAAACTCCCCTCTTCTTCGTTCCTCCTACGTTCCTTCCATGTATCTGTCAAGATGCACACTCCAAATAACGGGTGGTCCTCCTGTATCTAGAAATTGGAGGCTCTCGAGGAAGCTACAATGGAGGCAGGCTTGGTAATCGTTCCTTCCATATCTAAGACTTGAATGCTCCTGAGGAAGCTACGATCGAGGCATTGCTTGGTAATCGTTCTTTCCATATCTAGAACTTGAAAGGAGACAGGATGGGAGTGTTGATCTTCTCCCCCCTCTCACCGTCACTTTCGCCAGTGAGCAACACAGCAGCCATCTTCTTCACGCCGACAACTTTCCATCTCTGTCGTGCTCTCCAGGCCAAAGAAATGCTTTTTTTGGTTCCTCCCTTCCACAGCAGAGGGGTCCTTACAGGAAGCGCTCCATCCACCTCCGCCAAAACCAAGCTATATAAATAGCCCCTCCCCCCCCCTCCCCCTTCCCCACCCTCCCCGGTACCTACCGCCGCCCCACGTTGTCTCACACCTCTGAACCCTACTCCTTCCTACTTGTAGTACCGATCGACGGTTGTGAGACATGATCCGTGATACGCGAGGGAGCTGAGATCGAGATTTTTTAGATTTTTTTTCAGGGGCAGTGCGAGCGAGTGAGGGGGGTGCTATTTTGGAAGAGAGGTGTCGTGTTTGTGAGATGCTTGGGGGGTTGTACGGATGGATGGGGGTTGGCGGGGGGTTGGATTTATGGGAGTGGGTGTCACTTTTGGCTGCTTGTCGGTCATCGGCAGCCAGGGCAGCGAAAATAGTTCTTGGAGCTTGATACCACAGTATCAATATTTGTATTCCGTGACTATCTCGCTCGTCACACTCCATGCTCGCTCCCACCGCTCTGATGCATCCCCCTCCCATCCCATTTCGAAAAAGTAAATTATCACCGTCGCAACCGACGGTGAAATATATACAGAATGGTATCTCCAACCAAATGCCACCACCCCCCCCTATCTCATGTTAATACATTAAACAATACAAAAGCCCAACGCCATATGGATCATGCGCAAACAGCTCCGCCATAAATGCGCCCACCCTCTGTCTCTCCGCTCTACTGGTAATAAGAGAGCCCCCCGATATAGAACAAAAAACATCGCTTTGCCGTACCGTAAACGCCAGAATCAAAACGTATCTTCATATCAAATAGGATTATCCATCCCCACCCCCGACACCGCCGGCGACACCTCCGCGTCCCTCCTCGGGTGCCCGGGCGGAGTCAGCAGACCCCTCGGCGGCACGGCACGCGTGGGTGTCGCACGAGGCGGCGTCGCACGGGCATCGCGCAGCGCTTCGTTGCGCAGGTTCTCGGCTCTGGGCGGTGTACTCCTCAGTGGTCTCGGGGGTTCCGCTCGCTGTTCTGCCGCACTGGCGCCAGCTCGGAGGGTGCTCTTGCTTCCCGAGCTGCTGCCGCCTGCGCTGCCGAGGCCGCGCTTCATGAACTTGCCGAGGGTGCCCACGAGTTCGGCGGCGTCTTCGAACATCTCGTCGTCCATGCCTTCGGTTGCGTTGTAGACTTCTGCGATTGTGTTTTTGGCGAGGCGGCGGGAGCGGTCGGCGTCTTTGGCGCAGTCGTAGAGGAAGGCGGAGAATTCGGTTTTGACGCTGAGGCGGAGGGGGTGGGAGCCCCAGAGGAGCCGCTCGGCGAGGTCGTTGGCTTCCTGGAAGGCGGCCATGGCGGTAGGGATGTAGTCGCGGCTTTGGAGGAGGAAGTCTGCTGCGGAGCCGGATTGTCGCGCGTCTCGTTGGGCGTCGGGGTGTTGTACAGGTCCGCCTTCTAGTGGGTGTGAGGGCTGGACTGAGGACGAGCGAGATTCGGGGGGTGATGGAATGGTTGGTGTATGTGATGTGCCTGGTATGGCGGGTGCCTTTCCCTTGTCCTGCTTCTGTCGTGGGGATAGTAGCCCTGGTGGGGTTGTGATCTGGCGCGGCCCGGCTGAATTGATTGACGGTTGGTTGTGGAAGAGGACAAAGATGTGGTAGAAGGAGGCACGCAGTTTGTAGGTCAGCACTTTGAGTTCCTCAAACGACGAGACCATGTGGAGGACATATTGCTCCACGATGAGGAGGCCCTCACGGCTGAGCCATATGATGTGGAAGTACAGGTCCAGGCTCTTTGTCGCACGGGTTGGATCGAGCTTTCGCAATTTGCGCGCGCGAACGAGCTGCTTGGCAAGGACGACGGAGAGGCCAAGTAGCTTGAAGAGCATGGACGACAGGAGCGGGTTATCTGAGGCGATGTTCTTTGCGAATTGCCCCAGGAACTTCTGATCTACCTCCGTGGAGGCCATGAAGTATGGAATTGAGAGAAAGAAGTCGGAGAGGGAGATCGGCGGCGACGGCGACGAGGAAAGGGGACTCTTATTCTCAGTGTCGGCGGTAGATTGAGGTGACATCGCAGGATGCGCGCGCTGGGACGTGACGCTACGCTGGTTTTATGGTAGGTGCAGCGGAGGTGGAGAAGCCAATTGAGGATATGCAGTAGTGATCCATGAACGACGAACGGGAAGGTGGCTGGACAAATCCAGGAATGGGGAGTCCCACAGACGGACAGGCGGGAGTCAATTGAGGGTGGAATCGACGTTAATTGGGCCTCATAGGGCGTTTATTCAGGCATTTAGACGTGTACGAGCGTGTCAATCGTGTCAATCGTGGCAATTGCGTGGGGGATGACGGGGTCGACTGGGTATTCGGGATAAAGTTGGCAGGGCAAGGTCGTTCTTTCCCTGGTGTTGTCGTCTGTGTGGTGTTGTGTATGCGTGTATGTATTCGACACTTGCACTTGCCAACGCATCAACCGGCCTCCTCACAGACCCAGGGCGAACGAAGCCCTTGCTCTTTTTCTTCCCTTTTCTCCCCACTCTCCCAGGTTTGGCACGCACTTCACACGCACTTAGCCACCCACGGGTCGTAATAGCGGCAAGGTTAGGTTGCGCTATATGTGTGGACTGGAGTAGTGGGAGTATGGGCTGGAGTGGTGGGAGTAGTACTGGGAGTAGCACTGTCCTGGCAGTAGTACTGTCTGTCCCTGGTAATGAACGGCTGACTGATTGACGTTTGGACCTTGTAGAATAAGGACTAAGGGATAATAAATGGCGTGTTAGTTACCGTTTCCTTTCTCCTCAGATGCAGGAGAGCTGCACGGTGAAGGAGGAGGAGTGGCGGTGAAGCGGTGAAGATGGAATTGGACGTTTGAACGGGGACAAAGAGCAAAGATGCGCGATGGCCAACTAAAGCCAATCTAGCCAATCTAGCCAATCTAGCCAACCGAGGTTTCCCAGCAGGGGTCCTTGGGATCCGTTTAGGTCCGTTTGGGTCCGTTTGGATCCGTTTGGGGTCAGTTCGGTGTCTTGGTTGTCTGGGGTGGCCTGCGCGCGGATCGGGACGTTATGGGCGCTAAGGAAACTCCGGGTTTCGGTTTCTGTCTCTTTTTTCGCCGGCCCGTGAGATTGATCCTTTTCTTCCTTTTCTCCTTGATAGTTCTTCCGGTGCGTGTGTGGTTTGTCTAGACTAGAGAACCAACCGATCCGCTTTTGATGTGTGTGTGTATATATATACTCGATTATACTCAATCCTACACCCTTCGCGCGCGCCAATTGATACACTCACTATCTTCATTCTCACGGTCGCAAACATACTACTCCCCTCCCTGACCATCATAGCCCTATGAAGCAACCATGTACCTGTGCTATACTAAACACACCATATAGTACAAGTCAGTTACAAGGTAACCGCGCGCTCAAACATCAATGGAGATCAAGGGCTTAGCGCCTTATCTCAGGGCGCTACGTCCAATATCAATTAGCGACATCTCAAAAGACAAAACATCGTGTAAAACTTCTTGTCTCACATGTCACTATGAGATGAGATATGATATGATGGATGCTCCTTCTCTTTACAGCCAACCAGGTTCGTCTGGAGTTTGAAGTTGAGCAACCCCTTTTCATCGTTCATTTCAATACATTATTATATCTCAAAAAACCATGTTTGCTGGCCTCATCTTCTATTTCAAATTGCCCCACCACCTGTGCCTAAACTTAATCATCGACATCACGTCGTCCCTGCATCTTCCCGGTCCACCGTCACGTCAGTTCGCTGTCCTGCAGCCTCATCATTGCTTCTCATTCCAAATCGTCTCGTTTCATACAACCATGCTGTGCTACGTTTTCATATTTCTCCCACGTGCACCGGCTACTTGAATCCTGATCTCCGCCCTTCTTTGCAGATCGCCATCGCGGGTTACGCCTGTCAAACACCTGTAGTCAGGTCCGGCATTTTATATATATAAACCTTGATATGCCGGAGTTAAGGTTTGCTCCCGAGGTTCGACCTCTCCTCTGCCCTCCTTCTCAGACTAGCTCCATCTCAGCAAGCCAAGTATTTGCCATTCCCTATCCGCCTTGCATTCTCTTGTTACTCCAAACACACAAACCCCAATTGCCCTGTTGCCATTTCTGGACGTCTGTTTGCAAATTCCAGCGCCACTGTTTGCGAGTGAGGCTGTTACTCTTAATCTCGGGCCGAGGCCGCCAGCTTCCATGAAGATGTTTGGTAGCCTAGCTTTTTGACGGCTTGCGGCGAGGCAAGCAGAGTGCCTCCTCACATGATGCCCGTTGAGTCGGGACAGTCTTTCTGTCTCTGCACGTTGACGAAAAGAGGCTTTTGATGTGGAATCGACAGGCAACGGCCTGGGAGGTGGCGGAGTATAAATGTTCGTGCGTGCGCTGGTGGGGAGTGTAGAGCTCTTTACCTCACACAGAATCTCAATCACACGATAGAGTTATACACAGCGTCAAGGCACGTTTTGTTCCTGAATCACGGTCAGCGTTGATGCGCTTCAAGACTCAGCTTTACTTGCTCCTCAAATATTCCACGTGCCCAGTCATCAGGCACGTTATATCACGCCCGTCAGCATAATACTCCGTCTCATCGTCAGCACGACTGCAGCAGACAAACGTCCGTCTGATCTTCTGCACCACTATCACACTGTCAAAGATCACACCCATCCAATATAGGCACTCACTCACCTCACCATGTGCGACTACTATCTCCATATCCACGCGTGCACGCACACCTCGTCCGCCCTCGGCCGGTTCTGCCCGTCAGCCGCACTGATCCAGACGCCTTGCAAAAACAAGCATGTCTGGCAGTCGATCCGGCTCCCTGATGGCTGTGATGATTGTGGTGGTGATCCAGAAGTGCACGAACAGGGACCCGAGAAGCCGAAAAAAGGCAGGATCGGGATTGTGAAGAAGAGGGTTGTGAGGAGGAGGTAGATGGTGATATGAGGGGGGCGTGTAGGATTTGTAGGATGGTGGGGTGATGCGGGTGATGCGAGTGTGTGCGGGTGTGGGCGTCGAATGTATGCTTGAAGTTGTGAAGATGTTAAGATGTTTGGACGGTTCAGTCCTGTGGATGGTGAAGAAGCTATCCAACTGGGACAAAAGGGATGTAATACTATTTACTATCATCAGCAAATGTACGAAGTCACAAAGTGCCCACTCTTTATGCAAAACAAAGACGAGGAATAAGAAACATGGAAAACAATCTAACCGAGCTCTTCGCCTACCTTCCTTTCCTTGTCTCCTTTCACCCTCAAAAGCCTCAAAAAGTGCAAAAAAAAGCAAAAATGAAAGGTACAGTACTAATGATGAGTCTTCAATTCAGTGAACAAGAAACATCAAATGATCATACTGTACTAAGCCACGATGTACGTGGAACAGCTGATGATATAGAGCGAATCGTTCTATCACCAGAAAGGCTCCCAGCTGAACGGGGCTCGAACCCGAGCGCTAGGGAATTAAGGAACACCCGAAGGCGTGAAGTTGCCTCTCATGCCTTACCGTTCGACCAGATGGCCGGCGGCTGTTGGATTCATGGAGGGGGGACGCTTAGGGGGCCTTATATAGGATTAAGCGATCGGGGGGTGGTGGGGAGGGTTTTATAGGGGGTGGGATGGGGGATGGGGGTTTAAGGGGCCGAGGCGAGAAAGGGGGACAGGTGACTTTGTCAAGTGGCGTGCGGACTTCGTTGGTGTTCTTGGTATGGAACTACATGACGAGATGTTCCAAAGGGCATTCGTTCTCATCATTTGAAGCTATATTCTCTTTGGATTCCCTTGTGTTTGTTGTTCACAGCAATGTTATCCCACTCCATCTCCTTCCACACACAACATATGAACTGCACAGAACTGGCAAGAAGAATCGATCTAGAACACTTTCAATTTTAAATCTATTTGTTTCCACCAATGCATTTTCACAATACATTGGCGTCTTTTATCCAAAGTTCCTCATCAAGATGCTTCATCTTGCACTCCCCTCATTCCTCCCCACCAGCCCCTCTGCCCCAGAACTTCCTATCAGTTCTCTCATGATGATTAGCCGCCTCAACATACGCCCCCAACCCCTTCTCCAACTTCACCAAATCTGCATTCGCCCTCCCCTGCTCAGCGTGATATCTCTCCAACGCGGCTCTGAAACTCGCTCCCGCAGCTCCCGGCAACTGGTTTGCGACGTTGTTGGAGGGGCCGACGAGGTCGTTGTCTATGTTGGTGATTTGGTTGTGGGCGGTGAAGAGGCGGTGCTGGAGGACTTTGAGGGCGCCTAGGTTGATGCCGGTGCGGGTGTCGAGGGTGGTGATGTCGTCGGCGGCTTCCAGGAGGGTGGGGGAGGTGATGGCGAGGAGGGGGAGGAGGAGGAGGGTGAGGGTTTGGGTGAAGTGCATGGTGATGGTTTGGAAAGTGTGAGTTGGTTGGATAGATCTTGAGTTTATTTTGCTGGTTTGGCTTTGATTGTTTGTGGTGATGATGAGATGAGAGATACTCACCGTGGTAGATGGGGGGCCTGTATATACCCATTTTATCACTGCCATTGCCAGCGAATATCACATCATTTTACCCTTGCCTCAAGGCCAAATGCCGAAAGCGAGGCTATCACAATGTCCAAACCTATACCAGACACCGTCGCCCATCACCCTTGCCTTGCCTCAAGGTAAAAGGCCGAAAGCGAAGCTATCACGACATCCAAACCTATACTAGACATCGCCGCCCATCACCCTTGCATCGCTAAGTTGAAAGGCACAGCTAAATCGCAGTAACACTACCATTACCAAGCTGAAAGCACAGTTGAATCGCAGTAACACCAACCCCTAGATTCTTATTCGGTCGTTTCAACGACCATAAGGCTGTATCAACGCTAGAAACGCTGCTTCTCCCATTGTCTCCGCGCCAATCTTGCGCCTCCACAATCCTGTCAACGATATTTGGCGAGGGCGTGGTGGAGGCTCCATTGCTGCTAATCCGGGATCACTGCAAAGATGAGGTTTCTCGATGACTTCGATATCCTTGCTGTAGGGTTTTGAGCCGGCCGGCGGGTGTGAGTTGTCATGTTTCTGTCGTCTTACTCGCGAGTCTTGGCTTGCATGTTGCGGCGTTATTTGGGACGCGAGGGGTACCGGAAAACTGCCAGACGGGGGAAAGATAGTCCATCTCTGAGGCTGTCTTTTTCAAATTATTATGCGTGGCTAAAGTGCTTGGAAATCCTGTGGTGTTAGACGTTTTTTTGTCTACATTCGTGGTCTTGGATGTTGTGCCTGTGAGCAAATATCAAAGCCCTTCAATAGTAGTGAGATTGGGAGAACTTGAAACACCCATAATCGCGATACAGGATCGAGTTATTAAGGATAAAGTTTATTATCGGATTGTAGCTTGTTTATGATTCCCCATGCCGTCTAGAAGTCCAGGGAGCTGTGTGCATCTTCTGGTTGGTCAGTAGCAGCAGCAAGGTGCAACAAAACAGTGAAACTCTAAGAGCTATCTGTTGAACCCGATCTCTATGATTACCAATAATAGAAGCGAGCCATTGCACCATTCTTTTCTGATATAAGCGCGCCGGCATTCAACCAGCGTTTAAAGCCAACTAACGCCTTCACCTGCAACCCCCCGAACGCCTCCCCCTCCCCACCACCCCATCCAAGGTCAAATAGCAACCAGCCCCCATGTGCAAATCATAATTGTCCGACGCCTCTAACTCCAGCCCAGCCAGTCAGCCTTGTTCAAATTTAGCTTTTATAACCTCGCTCCCCACCATCCGCCCTGTCATGTTATAGAAGCCCGCCTGGACATGCATCCACTTGAGTTCCCTGTATCGTTCCTCCACATTTGCCAGCACTTCGAGGTCGCCAATAGTCCAGATGGAGTCAGGTACCAGTACTTTCTTTCCATTCTCTGCCTCCAGCGCAGCTTTGTCAACCACGATCTTGTCTTTCTCCCCCTTCTCTCCCTTGCCGCCATTATCCGCCTTCCCTCCTCCCTTCTCCCCTTTGCCTTTCTTCTGGAGTTTAGCAGGGGATTTGGAGTCCTCAGTCGGCTCATCTTCCTTAAACATCCCCGGCATATCACCGAAGGGGAAGGGGTCATCGTTGTAGCCGCTCTTTTCGCCTGCCTTACTGAGTTCTTTGAACCGGATCGTGACGTCTTTCTTTGATGCGCCGACTTCCTGGGCAATCATCTTCCAGCTGTTTCCTGCTTTCTTCATGGCAAGGATCTTGTCGTCTTGGGCTTTTGTCCATCCTGATGATTGTTGTGCTTGCTTGTTCTGCTACTCGCGATTATCAGCATCTGGCGATAATAGGTGATAATAACAAGGGGCGGGGGTCTACCTCTTCCTTCTTCGCAATTTCATCTTTCGGCACAGCCTTTTTTAGAGCCTCAGCCCTTCGTTCTTTCTCCTTATTCCCCTTCTCAGCATCTTTCTTCGTGTCTGTGACTTTGTCCTTTGACACCCGCCTGTTCTGGTAATATCTCTTCTCGTTGAGTTTGGAGTTGTCAATGAAATTGCATTTTGGATTGAGTTCTTTGTTGGCATCACCGCTTGGTAATCGTTCGCCTGGTTTTCTCTGCCTTGGGGGCACAGTGACGAGGGGTCCTCCCAGGATCCAGTTGGTGAAGGAGATCCTTGGTTGTGCAGCTCCGGCTTCCAATGTGCGCGACATGGTCGGCGAGGTTTGTGATTGTGGATTTCAAAACGTGTTGACGAAAAGGGGATACAGGGTGTGAATATAGATGAATATCAAATGAGTGTGAGGTAGTGGCAGAGCTTGGGCATGAAGCTATTGATATGAAATGGTCTAATGGAAGTGAACTCAAGAACCATCACCATATACCATAGTAAACGTTGGTGAACATGCCATCCGCCAACAGTGAGTAAACTGGACAGTAAATGGATCAGAGAGACCTGACTTAATAGTCTACAACACGAATAATAAAGAAATAAGACGCAAAGGAGATTGGATGGACAATGTATTAAATATTATTTATTTTTTGTCCTCCAGTTAAATAATATAATTACCAATCTTTGAGGCGGTTGTTTGAATGAATCACGCACTGTTCGCGGATATACGGCTTCAATTACTAAAATACTGATGCAGAAATAATGAAAAATAACTTATGCTTTGATTGATATAAATTTTGATATCGCTTTTGACGTATTGCAGCGACATTGCTGGGCATGGACACTGTCATATAATGTCAGTGGGGATCTGTTGCGTCAAATGGTGGGGTAAGATTATTCAGTTGGAAAAGTTCGCCACGTGACCTAAAATTTAACGCCAAGCCCTCAAGCGAGGGCTGTCCCACAATTGAAATTTCGAAATCAACCTCAACTGATCAACTAACCACAGCACAAATCCTCACCAATAGAACCCTATTGGAAGACTTGCGATCATGGCCTCAAAGATCTCAGTCGGTATGTTCCCAAATCAATCCGCAGCGCTCTAGATGGCGATAGCAATAGCGATAGCGATGGCGATGCTGACTTCTTTCCCTCACAGCCGGAGTGCGAACCCACGTCCAGGAGCTCCTTGAGTACTCCTTGGAGACCAAGAAGCGCAACTTCCTCGAGACCGTCGAGTTGCAAATTGGCCTCAAGAACTACGATCCCCAACGTGATAAGCGTTTCTCTGGAACCATCAAGCTCCCCCAGGTTCCCCGCCCAAACATGGCCATCTGGTATGTTCGACCCGAGCGCAAATATATTGCGACGCACGAATGAAGGAAGGACTTGCGCTGACACGATTGTAGCATTCTCGGTGACCAGCACGATATCGATCGTGCCAAGCACGGTGGTGTTGACGCCATGTCTGCTGATGACTTGAAGAAGCTCAACAAGAACAAGAAGCTGATCAAGAAGCTCGCACGCAAGTACGATGCCTTCATCGCTTCCGATGCTCTTATCAAGCAGATTCCCCGTCTCTTGGGTCCCGGTCTCTCCAAGGGTAAGCCACTTTCCACTCACCACATGCGCGTTCAATTCTGACAAATTATGCAGCTGGCAAGTTCCCTACCCCAGTCTCCCACAACGAGTCCCTCTCCGACAAGATCACCGACGTCAAGTCCACCATCAAGTTCCAGTTGAAGAAGGTTCTCTGCATGGGTGTCGCTGTCGGCAACGTCAGCATGACTGAGGACCAGCTGATCTCCAACATCATGTTGTCCATCAACTACCTCGTCTCTCTCCTCAAGAAGGGGTGGCAGAACGTTGGAAGCTTGACCATCAAGGCTTCCATGTCCCCACCAAAGCGCGTCTACTAGATGTGATACTAGTCGCTCTTTACTGAGATACTAGTTATGGTTCGTAGCTCTAGCGTAATATAAATTCAAAAAGCTGGCCATACAAAACGAGATTTTCAAACAATTTGTGACCTAGGTGCGCGTGCAATGCTATTTCAAAGCGTAACGTCTGTCCCTGCGTCGACAGACGAATATATAGTTTCAGAATCACATGAATTTTCTAGGCAAGCCTACGGAGTTGTTATTAATATATCATTTTCTTTAACCATTCCTCCCTGAGAAGACCCCTTAGCAAGAAGACGACCACAGTTGATCATCCTATCGATCGTTCTAATCATGCCACTGACTACCGCTTCCGCTGCCCCCCCCCCCCCCCCCCCCGCCCCCCCCCCCCCCCCCGGCCCAACTTTATCGCGACCATTCGGGCCTCCTTAAAATTCGGGGAGGTTTTATACAGAAAGAACATGGCCTTAAGTTTGAAGATACTTAGAGAGGAAAGCAGAGGGCGAGAGAGGAGAAACAAAATGCAGCGCAGGAGCAGGAGTTAAAATAACCGCAGGACAGAGAAAGAGAGAATGGGAAGGAGAAGGCATAGGTTTGAATGGCCAACAACATCTGTTTGAGCCGGCATTTCTACCGAAGTATAGACTTAGCTATGAATGTCTCCATCTGTAGAGAGGCCTGCCTTTTCGTCAAAGAGAACTTGTAACTGTTGTACATATTCTTCCCGCTCGGCGACCTTTCTCCTGGCAACTACCATAGAACCCTCACACCAATACTGTGAAAGTACTTCTTCGGAATCTGTAGAGAGCGCAAGAAATCTAGGACTGATATGATCGTCGAATAGAGACCACGCGGCATTCACGGACGTAATACAATGCCAGAACCATACTGCTCCAGATTTCCAGCTGTCGTGCATGATTCGCGTCATTGCAGGCGGATTCGTCGGCGCCATCTTGACTTCCTCCTCTTCAAATATATCCAAAAACTCTTGATGAACGGTTTCAAACTCACCGAGGTTCTCCTCCCTTATGTCATCGATAGCGCACCCAGTAAGCCAATACGGCACGGAAAGCATCCCAGCAGGTAGCGCACAAACCCACTCATGGTCTATGAGAGATGTAATGTTCCAGTCTTTGTCAACGAAGATGTTGCTCGCATGAAAATCGGTAAGCTGAAGATGGAATGGCCCATTACGGCTTTCCCGCTGTATATAATGATTCGAGAGTGCCCGAAGCATTGCTTTAACAGCCATCTGGCTGAGACAGTCTCCCATACTTGAAACAGCGTTTGGATTGGCGAGAAAGAAGTCGTCCTGGAATGTAAGCATATCTGCAACAAAAGGCTCGGTGGAAGTGTATGTTTCATTTCTCGGTATCGTTCTTGGAGCACCATTATTTTCTAATATGATGACAGAACAGGACAGTGGTCGGTTTGTTAATGTGATAGTACCGTTGTTGTGAAACTCGAAGGAGCCTATTCGAGGCTGGGGAATGCGAGCTAAAGACAACATCAAGCGTGCCATATCTCGGAAGAGGTTCTGCCTCCGGACTGGTTCCTTTCGATATTCATTCCATGCATCACTAAGTATTTCGCCCGTGTTAGGGCCGATACGCTCAAGAAGCATATATGCAGTGGGCAGACGCGGGCAGGTCGGTCTGGAAACATATTGAGATAACGTTGGGTATCGAAAATAGTTGCGGAAATAACGTTGAAGCTTACGCCAAAAGCGGACATAAAAAGGCATTTGTTGTTCGTGTATAAACTGTAGACGATATTAGCAAGAAATTTGCAAGTAATATAAAAGGCTTACGTGTCGATTGTCGGAGAAGCCAAAGCCGTATAATCGTGGAATAGGGATGTCAGGGCAATGCTCTTGCATCCATACGTAGGTTCCCACCTCGGAGCTTAGCTTTTCGTCAACGGTGGCAGGGTATTTGGCTTCGGCAAGCTTGTGTGGCATAGGACAGCGAAAGATCAGGCTCTGATTAAAGCCAGCCGACCTTACTTCCACAGGTATACACACATTAAAGCTCCCACGAATCCATTGATCTTCGACAATACAAGAGTCTTCATCGCGCAGCCTCAGGTGATGCCGAACAATGTCCTGGATCGCTACACGCTGATCCCGGAGCTTCTGAAAGAGCTGCCTCCTTGCTCCAGGGTATGTGGCTTCATTGATCATGTTGGCATCTTTCTTGCGGGCCGACTCATATGTAATGTGCTCCCCGTTGTCGAGCTCAAGAGAAGCTGCCATGGTGAAATAAGCATACCTCGCCTGCTGTTGGGAGTTTCGCAAGGTTTTGCGCCGTAGAGTTGCTGTTGTGTCAGGAGAATCATTTGAGTGGGATTTTGTTGCGCCATGAGGTTTCGCGACGTCCGAATTTCAGAGACCCTACCAAAGATGACGAGTTAGCTACACTGCGAGATATAATCATATTTCTGTGCATAAAGAAAATGGGGTAGTTACTTGCTGCTAATGCGTAGACCAGCTGTTCGATCCTCTCAGTTGTCGTGGGAATGTTGTAGATATAAGCTCAATATGATCGCCCAAGCTTTCGAATTCTGCTGACTAATCTTATTAAATACATCGGACTGAAAGTAAGTCTACGAAACGCCACTTTAGTAAATTAAGTTTATGTCGAATGCGAAGTCGATGCATTGACTCTCTGTTCGCCGTGTCAAATCAAGACACTCTTGTCGTCGGATCTTGTTCTTCACCAAACGCCTTGGGGTGATACCAGCATGCGATCTTCGCTCCGTTTTCTTGTCTAGCTCGTGCCCCTCTTAGGTGACCGCACGTTCACACTGAACAAGTTGAGCTGCTCTACACAATAACCAAAAGTATGAATCGTCACGTCGGACTGTTTCACACACTCCATACAAGATGATCCTTAAGACGAGACCTCAAGGGTCCGATCTGAAGAATCTTCTTGCCGACCGGGCATCGGTCGGTGTATTCCCTCATCATTGGCAAAAGCCATCAGCCAACCAAATCCCTCAGCTCGTCTTCTTCAGAGAACAATGCTTTTCAAAATGATATGTAGAGACCATCCCACAGTCACTCCCCCACCTAAAGGCGTCGAGAGCGGCTGTTTTGGAAAGACGGTACCTTGGAATCTGATTTTGGTTCCCGGGAACGGAAGACTATTCATGGACTGAATAACCCTCAGCAAGCGCCGAAGCGAGGAGCCGTGATAAAAAGTATATAAGTATTAATTATAACTCCTACTAGATGATAAAGAAGAAAGGAAAAGGGTTCGGGAGGGAAGGAGAGGTTATATACTGGCGCAGAGCCGCTAGCGCGTGTCTAAGCGAGCAGGAAATTTTGGGTTGTTTGTCATGTTTGCACCTGGGAGATCGGCAGCGAAATGGTAAACAGTGGGTTCGTGATCTTTTTCGGTGAGAGTTGCTTTGGCATGATAATTTATAAGTGGGTTTCTTATTGCTTCTATGAAGTGGGGAGTTTTACGGAATCAGTGGTTTCGATACTTATGAGAGAGGGACTTTAATATAGAGAATTATTACATGGAGATTTTACTATATCAAGTTGAAAGCAAAATAGCAAAACTTCAGCAGCACGGATGATTGTATTGTATCTGTCAAATCCCAATTGTTGATTGATGATATCCCAGCGCCATTATTTTCTATTTACATACAAAATTCCCCTCGAAGCCTCTCGCACTAGGCCTTCCGCGCCCGTCTCATCGAGCGCTTCTTAGCTATAATCTGAGCCCTTCTGGCCAACCTCCCTTCCTCGCCCTCAGCAAACCCTGGCTTGAATTTTGATGCGTCCTTCCCAGCTGGAACCGGACCTTGCCTTGGTACTCTATCTGCAAACTTCCCCTTTCCATTTGTTGGCTTTGGACCATCTCTGCCTGATCCTCCACCCCTCTCTTCTCTCGGCTTGCCCTTATTGAAAGCTCCGGGCCTCTGCTTCCACTCCTTTCCGGGTTCCCTGGGCTTCCCCTTCTTCTCTGGCTTCTCCTTACCACCCTTCATTCCCTTACGTGTTTTCGCCATCAGCTGATCCTTAGTGAATGCTTTCTTCTCCGGCTTCTTGCCTTCCAGCTCTCCCTTCTCTCTCGCCTCAAGCACCTCCTTACTCCTAATTCTTGCCTTCTCCTCGCGCTCCTTTCTGCGCTCCACAACCTGAGCATTCTCAATCGCAAACTCGACAATCAGTCTCTGCTTCTTTCCTCCGTTGCCATCAAGGGCGTGGCCGTTAAGCCAGCGCAGGCCCATCAGAGCCCAGCGATGAGACGCATACTCGATGAATCCGTAGCCGCGACTGCGCCCTGCACCACTCTCTTCAGACACCTTGGCACCCTCGCGACCTTCGAAAACAATCTTGGACTGCTTGACGATTCCCTTTCCTTTCGCCTTTCGCTGCTTCTCAGCCTCGCGCATGGGTTCTCCACCGCGGGCTTCCTCCTCCTTCGACAGCTGGGCTCTGAGGCCTGACTTCACATCCTTGGCAAAACCGACGACACCTTCACGGGCAAGGGCCTTGAGGTCCTTAGATGTGATAGAACGCGGCAAGTTGCGGATTGAGAGACGAGTTAACGAAAGATGGAGCGAGGGGTTGCCCTGGATGAGCTTCTTGCGCTGCTTGGCACTGTCCTCACGCATGGTGATTTCGGATGGAGATAGTGCATTGTAAAGAGTAGTACCAGCGGCAACGGTACCTTCCGAGAGAAGATAAAGACGACGCTTATCCTTGTCCCTGTTGTCACGGCTATTGATGCCCTGTTCGGTCAGCTTCACAGCTTGCTCTCGCTCGACGGCGTGAGAAACTTGGAGTACGCGTCCATCGATGGTGTATGTGCCGGAAGAGTCTGCGCTCTCATTCTCGAGAATAGAATGCTTGACATTGCTGGCATCGGTCTTTTTGGTAGCATTTGCTCCGGTTGGCTGGTATCTTGGGGCGTTCTTGACGCAGTTGTCGGCATCCTCAACATTGTAGAAGCAGACGAACCCGGTGCCCTTAGGTCTGTCCGTTGCGCGATCCATCACCACTCTGGCGTATCGAACGGCACCGAATTGCATAAAATGCTCTTTCAACTCAGGGTCACGAGCGGTGAATGGAAGATTGCGAACAAAGAGTGTCGACGAGTTATCAGTAATGAACTGGGCCTTTCTTCTAGCCGCTTCGGCCGCCTTCTCGGCAGCCTCCTCATCTTCAGATTCATCTTCCAGCTCCTCCAGTTCTGCATCAAGGTTGTCGGCATCCTCGTCCTCATCTTCGTCCTCCGCATCATCCATATTCTCATCCTCATCCTCGTCGTCCTCGGGCTCAGACTCCAATTCATCACCAAAGTTTTTCATAAAATTGGCAACATCAGCGTCGACATCGTTGGGATCTTCGTCTTTCTTATCAACATCCATAGCATCCTCCTTTGCTGGCTTCTCTGCCTTTGCCTTCTTAGCTGCCTTCTTGGGCTTTGGCTCTTCTCCAGCGTCGGTTTTGGCCTTTTCCCAGACATCCTTCTCGACAGCCCAATCGACGGCAAGGATTCTGCCGTCAATCAAGTTCCCATTCACAGCCTCCAGTGCTTTTTCGGCGTTTTTTCGGCCCCTCATCACCACAAATCCAAATCCAGCCTGAGTATCCTTGACTTTTGGGAGTGTTACATGCTTGACTTTTCCGAATTTCTGGAACAGAAGTTCTAAATCCTTTGGATCTTTAATGCTCCAAGGCAAGTTTCGAATAATCAACTTTGGAGGCTTGCGATCCTCGAGCATCTTCTCAGATCTCTTAGTCTTGGCCGCAGCTGCTTCTGCCGAAATAACGCTGGTGCGCTTCCCTCCAGCTCCTTTGCCAGAGTCCACATCTCTATGTCTGGGCTCTGCGACCTCCACTTTCAATTTCCGTCCTTGAAAGGCCTTGCCGTGGAACTCCTCCTTCGCACGTTCCGCGTCTTCTGCGTCGGCAAACGTAACAAAGCCATAGCCTTTCGATTGCTTTGTCTCCGGGTCAAGAACCACAGTCGCGTGCTTTAGTGGGTAGCTTTCCGAGAACAGTTTTGTAAGAGCGTCGCTGGTAACAGTAGCAGGCAATGATCGGACGAATAGAGATCTCCTTGCTGATGCATTCGTTTCTTTGCGTGCTTTCTTGTTGGGAGAAACTTCTTCATTGTCGGATTGCAAAAAAGCAGCTTCGGCCTCCCCTTCAGGGCGCTGCCTCTTTTGTCTTTCGCCCATGATATTTGTAATGCGGGGGCGGTTATTTTTTGTATTGTAATTCTCGCTGATAGTAAATAATCGACCCTGCAGAAATTATTCTGAAAGTCGCAGACAAATAATTCCGACAATACACTAGTCTGTATTGGGGTTAGTGAGGCACCGCCCAGAATCACCGGCGACAAATGGATGATCAGTTCACTTTGACCCCAATTCACCCGTCAACCACCACATCTACGACGACCACCACGACAACCACGACCCGTCACGCCCATACGCTGTTGTGACCGCCTTGCATACATCCTGTATCGACATATTGCGACTTCACTGATGCGATAGAGTCCCTGTTGTTCAAGGCGCCGTTGGTGGTCGAGCGCCTCATTGCGACCGGTCGCGCCGATAGACATCTTCACTGTCATCGCACCCATCGATTCCTTGAACGCCGAGGTCACCTCATCCTCGAGCTCTTGACATTCACTCTGGCGGATTCTTCACCTATAACTGCACTATTCTTGAAAACGACAGCTCGTCTTGGTTGACGTAGCGAGCCAGGCTCAATTTTCTGTTATTCGCATTGTTTCGTGTAACCATCGTCACATTCACAGGTTTTATCGATGTCGACTCCAATAGATTCTGCTACCAATAGATCGTACCCGCTCTCACCTACTCCGAACAGCGAGGTGAAAAGGTCACAGCCCGCGACATTTCAACCTCGGACTCCACAAAGCCCCCTCCAGCCAAACACGGCCTCGGGCGAGAAGGTGCCAAACACCAGGGTATCGGGCAACATGAGTTCAACCATTTCTAGGACAGTCCAAGGGCCAACTATGGCAGACTCGCACGATAGCGCGACGCCGATGTCGATCGATTCGAGCATCCAGGCTGATGACCTTTCGAACAAACGCAAGCGTGAATCGGAGGATACTGGTGATCGCGAGCAGAAGAAGGCTCATGTCGAGGAACGCAAGCTGTGTATTGAGGACCTTCACCTTGATGTTGGCAAGATATACCAACTTTGCAGAACTCGTAAGGCTCCCTTCTCTCCCAAAAGGTTTCGGTGTTCGCCTTGTGCGGGCATTGTGAATCTCAAGTTCTGCGCATCATCTACCTCAGTATTTGGTTAACACAGACTTGATTTAGCTCATCCATACAAGCAACCGGATTTAGGACTAGATCTATTCGAACTATACGGCCTCAACCCAACCGCGGCAAAAGTGGCACGAGTTCTACCAAGTGGCGAGAAGAATGGACTACGCAAGACATACAAGGGCAAGATCAAGGACTTGGGGATCAGTGGGAAGTTTGACGTCACAGTCAACGACGAAGAGTCTTCAGGCGGCCTTCTGTCTATGATGAGAGAACCTGAACATGAGTGGATGGTAACTCAACGTCTTGGCAAAGAGATTGAGAAGGGGTTGCCCCAGAATGTCTTTGCGGCTCTGCCTGCGGCAATGACGATGGCTAAAGGTGTGATACCAAAGCAGATGTGGGATAGCTCTGTTCTAGGCGAGTTGGATATTCCAGAGAAAAAGGCTGCCGCTCAAGTCCCATCAAAGCCTACCTCTGCCGGTATGCAGAAGAGCGCAAGCCAACAGTCCGGAGCAATGTCCCGCGGCAGTAAGGCAGATCTTGCTCGTCCCAAGAGAGCCGTGAAGAAGCGTGGCTATGATGAGTCGAGCTTTGAGGGCTATGGGGAAGGCTATGTTGATGACGATATGGTTGATGCTGGGTACTCAACCGGCGAGGGCGATGACCGGGGCGGCCCCGGAAAGAGAAGAAAGAAGGTTGGTAGTGGGAGTCACCTTGATTTCTACTACAAAACTAACGATATGATAGTCTGCGCTTAACCAACAACAGTACGGCCCATCTCGCCATGGCAGCTACGGCCCAGGGATGGTTGGTGCATGATCGTGGCACCACCGTTGTATGAAATGGAGAAAGAAAGCAGAACTGGCCCATTTGGGATCTATCTGCCCATGCCTCAGTCAGCATGTGGACTTTCGGCGATGCCTTCCAATTTGGAAACCGGCCACAACTGGTCGTCTGGGTCGATCCCAGAACAAGGAAGCGCGACGTCGACAGCGGAATCGAAAACAGTGTTTCGTTTTTTTTTTACCGAAACCTGGAAACACCCACTGGGGTACTTGAGCTTCAAGAAATTGAGCTGACCCGGTGCGGGAAACATAACTGTAATGAGTATCACTTGCACATCGGGGCTTATGCTATTAGCGGGCGTTTTTGTGTTACTCGAGCCAGAGCAGTTCTAGCCACCAGACTTCTGCATGATGCGGAAAGGGACGATGGTCTATGAATATATGCCATTACAAACACATCAAGCTACATTATCGTGACCACGTAAGGGATCCGTGACTTTTGTTAAATTATATCTATGCCGTAGCTTGCCCGGGGTCTATGGAACGTACATGTCTGTAACAAATTTGATTTCATTTTCAAGACTCCATATCTACAACTTGACACTCTTAACCACCCCGGCCTTAATACCAGTCTTCTCACCCGAGTAACCACCGCGCTCCTCGCCGCCCTTATAAATGGCCTTCATGCTGCCCAACTTCTTCATCTTCTCCTCATACTTCATCCTCTTCTTAACTCTGGGGTTGCGGACTTCCTTCTTCCTCTTCGGCGCGAGTCCACGGTTTTTGGAAATCACATATCCTATGGCACGCTTGCCATCCTCACCAACATCCTCGCCCTCAACTCTGGCCAAGGAATTCTCAGCCTCTGCAGCAACAAGGGCTGCGTGCTTATCTTCCTTCATAGCCTTCTTTGCCTTCGACGTTTGTGCCACGAGATCGTAGTACTCATCTTCTTCGTCTTGGACCTTCTTGCCAGCGGCTCTATCCGCATCATCTTCTTCGTCACTATTTCCACCAAGCTCAGCGCCTCGGCCATACTCGTCTAATTTCTTGCCACGGCGTTCAGCTTCAGCATTCAGCCTGTTCTGCCTATCGCGCAGGCGCTCACGGTACGGTAGATCAGCATCACCACCCGCGTCACGACCAGCCTCGTTGCGCTTATTCGACCTCTGTGCGATTTGAGAGGTGTAGAAGCGGAGAGATTTCTTCTTGGCGGCCTTCTCAGCAAGGGCGCGCGAGGAGAGAGTTTCTTCTTCTCCAAAGTCGGAGTCGGAGTCTTGCACGATAGCTGGCTTGGCCTTGGAGCTTGAGGATTTGCGTGTTTTGGTGGTGGGGATGAGGGAGGAGAGGTCGGTCAAAGAAGCTTCGTTGGCGTCGATTCGGGCCTTGCGCGCTTTAGCTGTTGCAGCAGCAGCAGCTTCAAGCTTGGCAGCCTTTTTGGACTTCTTGGTTGATGGAATACGTTCAAAGGCCTCATCCTCGTCGGTTTCGGGTGTGGCTTCGTCGGATAGTATCTCATCTTCGTCAAGGCCGCCAAATGGCATATCCTCTGCTTGAAGGGTCTTTGTTTTGGACCACATCTCGCGGCACAGTAGAAGACTATCCATAACCGCATGGTCTCGGAGTTCCATTGGGTCAAGAGCTGACTTGGCGTTCTCTTCCTTTGCTGTAGAAGTGAGGACGGCAAAGTACATTGTCAGCGCTCCAAGATAAGCAGCCAAGGCACGGCTCTTAATAACCGCGACAGTATTCCTGGGCCCTGTGGCGCTGATTTCGTTGTTGAGATCCTCCAGGACCGGATGTAATTCCACGAACTCATTTGCCAGAAACTCGAATTCGGGGTATCTCGTCTGGAGCAGCTTCAGTCGCTCCTCTGGTCCCAAGTCGTCCGTGATTTCCACGTCCTTTAGAATCTCTGTGACTACGTCTCCGTCGTCATCCTTTGCTTCTTGCAGCCACTCGTTTTCATCAAACCCAAAATCTGCCTCGGACATGCTCTGCAACTTCTTTTGCTGTAAACGCTTTGCTTCAGCCTCCTCTTCTAAGGCGTCCACCTCCGTCTCGATATTATCCGCATTGTAGTAGTCTTTTTTCGATGATCCCCAACCCTCAGCGTCTTCGTCCTCCTCCTCTGCCTCTGATCCTTCCGAATCCGAAGTTGCCTTGCGATTCGACTTGCTTTTGCTCAATCGGCTCCCTGCCGCCTCGTCGTCTTCGGAACTAGCATCGGAGTATCCAAGAACTTCCTCATCGGAAGGCTCGAGGAATGCGTCTGTTTATTGTTAGTAGGCGCAGGGGCGACGGAGACAATCGCATTAAACATACCTTGCTCTGCCCATTTGCGCTGCCTTTTGGCCTCTGGTCCCTCATCAAGCATCACCTTGTCTCTATTAATATGAAAGTCATCTTCCTCGTCGGCAACGTCCCTATAGGATGTAATTGGTCCAAGATTCCCATCTTTTTCGTCAAATTCTTTCGGGCCGCTTGGAGCGGCTCGGCCTGAACCCTTTCTTTTCTTTGCCATTTTGTATTTGTGACGTCCAGTTAGAATTAGAAAAGTGGCGTTCACTGAGCGCAGTCGTGGATGAGATCTCGAACTTTTTCGATACCACTATCTTAGTGCCAGATAGCGGCGAAAAGTAATTCCGCATCAGTACACCCAGGTACCGCCAAGGAGGCTCTCGGCCAGTCGCGACTTCCATTTTGGACTTGAAGGGGATTTCTTGCGAATTCCTGTAGTAACTGCCGTATATATTATATATGGAAAGGTATGGCTACTGTATCTTGAAGCCAAGTTACAATATTTTAGAAGTTGGAAGACTAAGCTTCGAGCAATTAGATCCTAAAAAGTTTCCAATTTCAAAACCACCAAGCTGACATTAATTTACTGAGCTGACGGGCCCCCTCCTGATCGCCATCCTTCTCACAACACACAACAATCCCAAATGAGCCTCGATATCGTCTCCGCGATCTCCTGGAAGACTGTGACCTCTCTGATATTTGCCATTGGCCTCGGCGCGTTCATAATGGGTTGGCTTAGCCGCAAGAACCACTTTGATGTGGCTGGGAAGGTACAATACTCATCCCCAAAGTCTCCCCATGGCCTTCATAGCTGATGATCCCTAGACAGTGCTCTTGACCGGAGCATCACAAGGAATGGGTCTCTCGGTGGCGAAAATTCTCTCGGGGAAAGGTGCCAACGTGGTTATCGTCGCCCGCAACGTTGGCAAGCTGGAAGCAGCATTGAGTGAAATCAAAGCTTCTGCAGCCTCTGCGACCCAGACCTTCCACTACATATCTGCCGATCTTACAGACGCCTCTGAAGCGTCCCGCATCGTCACTGATGTGATGGCTTGGAACAGTGGTGTCTCGCCCGACGTTGTATGGTGCATGGCTGGCAGCTCGGAACCTCAGCTATTCCTAGATGCGCCCAGCAAGGTGCTCAGGAACCAGATGGATATCAACTACTGGGCAAGTGCAGAAATGGCGCAGGCAATACTGAAGGAGTGGCTGGCACCAGGTGAAGCGAGGAGCGAGAGACAAAGACATTTCATATTTACGGCCACAACTCTCGCGTTCTACCCCATTGTGGGATACTCGGCATATTCTCCATGCAAAGCTGCGATGCGCTCGTTAAGTGATACGCTATCTCAGGAGATTCTGCTTTACAGCGACTCAGTTAAAGTTCACACCGTATTCCCGGGATCGATCGACACGCCAGGCTTTGCTCATGAGAACATTGGGAAGCCGGCAATTACCAAGATTCTCGAAGAACCAGACCCATTGCAGTCTCCGGATGCGGTGGCCGCAGCTGCTATTTCAGGGCTGGAGAGCGGAGAGTACCTGATCACGACGAACTTACTTGGGTCCATAATGAGAGCTTCGGCATGGGGCAGCTCAGTGAGAAATAACTGGGTCATAGATAACATACTCGTTTGTATCGTGGCCTTGGTGTCTTATTTCATATCTGCAGATATTAACGGGAAAGTGCGGAAGTATGGAAAGACGAACGGGCATCCGAGCACTTTCAAGGGCTAATTACCAACAAACAACCCTCTTAAGAGATAATAATGTATTGTATTGCCTATCTGCTTTTATTCTATCTCTAATCTCGTGGTACTGTTATTGAAGTGTCTTAATTGCCCCTATTCGGTGGAGGTGGAATTTTACCGCCCGGCTCAGATGCTCGCATGCACATATCAAAGTTTTGGCTCATGCGCTCCTTCAATCGCCGTCCACCCAACCGTATCGGAAGATGGTATTTTATAAGGCTAATTCCGTTTACTTTCCTTAATTAAACAAGCTCATAATCCCAATCGCAAAGCTCTCCGTCTGCGTTTTGCTTCTCGGAGCCACGGCAAATCATTGGCATTCCATCGCCTGCCAACCGAACTTTAGAAACCCGCGCTGAGGGCGCAGGGAGGTCTCGTGGCCAGTTCTTTACGAGCCGATTACGTATCATATGTCAGTTGCAGACAGGAGCAATTGTTTTACACGTGTACCTTCGAGGTAAATTCTTGTTTCTTAGTGTGGACTTTTCTTTATTAGAAAGTGCTCTGCTGCATCGGTCTTGTTCGTCTGTCTGCCTTGTGCTGCTTTCAGATATCGTCAACCTTTATTGATCATCGCCTTTGTCAATATGACAACCGTCGCCTTTGTAGATTTTGTTGATACCCCTCAGTTGTTCCCCAGGGGGGGGGAGTCTATATCTCGAATCTGATGTGAACACCCCTTGCGACTGTTTGTCTAATCTTTCAGTATCTGGTGCTTTTTCATTCGCGTCAAGTAACAGGGAAAATTGCAGCGAAACTTCTCATAATTGACAGACGAGCGCCGTTTTATCAAGCCTCACTTACAGACTATCTGCTATGGCCAACCCCTTTGGTACGGGCATAATGTCCGTGGTACAACAGGAAAGAGCAGATAATCACGCCGCTGAGGAAGCAAGACAAAAAGCAAGAATGGCAAGCAGACATGCACTGGTTGCGAAAGTCAGGTGGGAGGCTGTTGAGAAACAGTGGTTGGCTACGAAGGAAGCATACACGAACCAGGCGGCGCGATACACGAATGCGACCGATCCAAATGTTACAACCGGCCCAAATGCTGCAACTGGATTGAATGCTGCAACTGGAACAACTGGAGCAACTGGAGCAACT
>NW_017263710.1:146312-183703 GCF_001662655.1 Pseudogymnoascus verrucosus
TGGAGCAACTGGAGCAACTGGAGTAACCGGAATTCTTGCGACCCAGGACTGGGATGGCAACGGTATTAATGGTCCCCAGCCTCCTGATCGGCCATTGTCAGTTTTCTTGCCTGACCCAGACGCGGTTTTCGATACATACCCGGCAATTCGGAGAGGGCATTGGACTCATGGAGGCTTTCCTGTGGATTCATCATTTGGCACTGATGGAGACAGATACGAACCGAATGAACATTCGGGGTTACATCGCAGTGCAGATAGTAAGAAGTCAAACAAACCATAAGAGAAAAATAGGGTGTTTCTAATGCACGAATATTGGACGGAACAGACATACGACGTATCAACCAGGCACAATTATTTCAATGATGTGGCATCAAGATTATGCATTCGACGGATCGTGGAAAGAGGCCGACAAGCCGCATCTCACTCTAAACCGACAATTAGGTATTATTTACTCCAAGAGGCGCAAATTTATTGTTGTAGCACGGTTTCAAGACCACTTTATAGCTTTGTAGGTTGTCTCTGATTTAATTTGTGACGCCGCTAATTTTGTCAGACCTATATGGACTTCTTACGCCAAAAAATTACCACAGGTTTCTCATGAAAAGCATCGTGTAGAGTTTATGCAGATTATCCATCCGGCAGATAGCATCGAACGTGCCAATAAATCTAAATTGACCCCATACGATTACCTCTACCAACGCGAGAGGCGACGACAGCCAGGAACCAAGGGTCGACAGACTGCAGAGGGTAGCTGGGACCGACACTTGGAAGACGATTGGCTGGATATGAAGGACGATGGAAAGGCGCTCCTCTGGTTAACTTTCCCGGATTCTTTCGACTACAGAACGAAGTGTCATGTAATTGGCTCCTTGCAACCCAACTCTGTGGAGTACTTGCTCAAGACTTGGACTGCAGAGATGCAGAAGACGAGTCTGGGTTATCTGCTTGAGCTGTACCGGGTCCCAGGCCGTCCTCGCCGCGAAAAAATGGACGAAGCAAGACAGACGGTAGATGACCTGACTCAGCATTTGCGTCGGGAGTTGAATATAAGTTCCGAAGAAGACACTTCAGGGGTTTGGAACTCTACAATCGCCGTGCCCAATTCTTGGTCTGAAGCTCGAAGAGCCCTCTTAGCAACAAGTCTGGAAAAGTTGGCTTCCGCATTAGAAACTGCACAAACACTGGTTTCGGAAGCTACGTTGCATGGCACCATTTATGAGACAGGAGTCGATACGATGAGATCTATGCAAGAGACAAGAGGATTTCTTCAACTATTAACTAAAATCGTTAAAGACAAAAATTACAGCAGTCAAACGCCATTATTACCAGCAGGAGAAAACGGGCCTGGAGTAAACCCCCCGCCCTCTCCCTTTTCTGCCGGATGGTCAAATAACGTGTACAATACAGCTTTTTCTAGACAGCCTGGATTAGGCGAACCGCGATTTGTTGCACCAGGAAGCGAATTGAGTCTCACTGCTGCGCAGCACGCTCAGTTGGGGCATAATACAGAAAATAATGACCCAAATTGGGTCTTTCCACGGGTTAAAGGTTCGAAGAAAACGACTGAAGCTTCACAGCAAAAGAAAAAGAGGAAGATAGGATAAGAGGACTGCTGTGGACAGTGATACACTCTCGAGGAGAAATGGCCAGGCAGAGTATGCCTTGTTTGGAATGGTTAAAGGATTGCAATGTGGGACTTATGTCTTTTGTTTATTTCCGGGCGATGGGCTGTTTCTGTGTTTCTGCTTCAGTGCAGTGTTCAGGTTTTTACTTCTATTTGTATGCTATTTAGTTCTGATTGCACGCCGCGTTTTGAATCATAAGCTGTCTACCCTTAGGCTTTCAAGAATGAAGTATCGTTTGACAATCCTGAATGTGTTCGTTATTTATGGTCTTCGCACCTTTAATCTTAAGTCATCACTGATTGGATTCTTGGGCATCCCATTTGCAAGATCTGTATCACGCATAAACATAGGTCGACTAGTCAAAAAGTAAATTTCTCCATTCATATATACTAATCAATCAAGCAGAGTCCCAAAAGAATATTCAAAATCAGTTGGAGACAATGAGTCCAACTTCTGAAACAGTAGCCAAAGACACCAACTACTCTGTGCAAAACCCAATTCACATTGTTACTGAAAAATCAAATAAAACAGCAGCCCGTTTTCTTCCCTAAAACCGTGGCCACAACATGCACTTATCCGTTGCCCCTCTCTGTCTCACCCCTCTCTGCGCGTCAATACCGTCGCCGTATCCTCCTACCTTTGCACTCTTTTGACGGGGTTGGTGGTAACATCATCCGAAGGTTCAGGTTCCCGGGCCCGCTTCAGAGGTTGGAATCCTGTAGCGTTGCCAGTTGTTTGCCCCGTTGCCGGCCCCGATGTTCTTTTCTGGGTTGCTGCACCTGCATAAGTCTGCCCCTGTCCCGCCGTCGAATATGTTTGATTCGCGGGCCAGGTCGTCTTTGCTAGGCTTGTCTGCTTTTCGAACTCCGTCTCATCGGCTGGGCGTTGTCGCTTCTCACTCCAAAGACTATATGGGGCATTGCTCCACATCATAGGATCCAACCCGGCGAGTGTGGTTGATAGGGAACTCTTAGTCGCCATCAAGTAAAGTTCGCAGAGTTTGCTTAGGGATGGAGGGTCCAAGTTACCAAGGAACTCAACCCTACTCCTATATGATAACGCTTCGGGATATGTGAACCAAACATTTGCACGCGGTGATACGCTTTTACGGCCAGCCTCTGCTGCTGTTGTGGTTGTGTAAATGCATCCATGCTCCGTTTCGGGGGTTGTATTAACATCGAACTTGTTTCGAATAGAGACATATTCGCCCCTCATCTCTGGTTTTGAATCAAGCCCGAACCCTTTATGCGTAAAAACTGGCCTGTTTCGGTCAATCCTTTGGCTTCCATGATCCCTTCCAAGCCGTCAACAGTATATAACTTACAATGTTATGCAATGGTCGATAAAGCGCGCGATGACAATAACCTTGCGGGTTTTAACAAACACATTCATTGCCTTCATTCCTGGAATATCCGGGGTGAGTAAATCCTCCTTCTTTCGGTCTACGTCGGCTCGTGTCAAATTATTATGGTCCTCAGTGAAGGTCCAGATACAAGCGATTCTGCCTGGGATAAACTCATACTTGGTCCTCGATCCCATAACTGTAAGTTGTTTAGTCATAAATTCTCCAGTAAGGGGAAAGGATACATGTATACATTTAATGGTGCTGACACCGGGGCCATAATTGGCGGTAGTCGATGTGCTGGGATTTTGTGTCATGCCCGTTGGAGGAGGTTGGCGCCAGTTCGTCGGTGTCATCCCCGTTAGAGAAGATTGGCGCGAATTCGTCGAAGTAATCCCCCTCACAAATCGCGAAGGCGTTTCATCGCGGCTAGGATCCGTCCGCCAATTATCTCCAGACATAGCTTGTGAATCGTCTTGCTGGATAATAGGCCGAAGGCGTTCTGATTCTCGTATCACGGTGGTTCTTCAAACAACTCTCTGGGACTGAAAATAATTATGTGCTCGCAATCAACAAAATCATCTTTCTATCGAGGGAGAAGAATAGACTCCGAGCATGATAATGTCTTTCTGAGATAGACAAAGACCTTGAGTTACGATGATTGCCCGCATGCCATGAAAGGAGCCTACCATGAAAGGAACCATCGAGTTTCTCAAAAGCCGGAAGCGGAATTCTCACAACAAAGGACTTGAGTCAAGTCCGCATGCGATTTTGTCATTGTAAACTATTTGCGATATGTATTTCTAAGAAACTATTGAAGAGAGACAACGGTAGCAGCCAGAGGCTGACCAAATGCCCAAGCATGATCATCGGTTTGAAGCTGCACGGGTAACATCTGGCAAACTGCGCGGGTTTTAGCCGTAGTATTTGATGGCAAATAAATATATATACACGGCAGTTGGACAGAACAAGGCTTGCAGATGTGACGCTGTCGTCAATTTAAAGGTGGTGTTCTGGACCCTGAGAGGTCCATCTGAAGCAAGCTGATGCTGCCAAATACTCTAGTAATGATGACCAATGAACCCCGCCACTAAGCGGAATCCATTGCGCAATACCCCGCGGTGCTATAGATGGGTTTGAAATCCCCAACTGGGGCGAACGAACGATAAAAGGCTTCACTTTCCATATATTCACCGTATAGATCTTGTGGCATATCTGTATCTTATTTTCTGTATATTTAACTCGAGAACCTGTTGGCTCCCATTATGGCAGACCCCACTCTATATACTTACCCCTCCCCACTCGAGGGTTATCGCGACCTCCCACCCCTTCCAAATGATATTTCTGAGGACGGAAAGAGCTTCAAGAACCCATCGACTGGAAAGCTTAGCGATAGCTATACCAAATTCACTGCTCCGCTGAAAAATGGAAAGGATGCTGCATTGTAAGTCATAAGCACGTGACAATAAGGCGTTCTTCCCTATGTGTGTGGCATTATAACTGATATAACACAGTGATGTACATATATACTACTTCCAGAGCAATGATTACCAAGTCAAATTTGCGACAGAATTGTGGGAACGCATCCGCCGCGAATGTATGCCATGCTCAGTTCTTTTCTGCCTCCCTTTACCCCTCCTCTGCCACCCTTTACCCCTCCTCTGCCCCTCTTCGACCCCGATTCCAAAGATCCGGTGGTCATATCCCTAACACACAACAGTCCCTGAACTCCGCATCTACAAAATATGGGACAAGCCCATCGGGCCCCATCCCATTGCGATGTTCGAGGTAAACCTCTTCACGCCCGCACAGTTCGGAGCCTTCGTTCCTTGGCTGGTGATCAACCGCGGTCCCCTGAGCGCACTGGTGCATCCGAACACCAAGGAGATTGTGGACGGGAAGGATGTGAGCGATGAGGAGAGAGACCATACGCAGCGGGCAACATGGATGGGAGAGCCTGTGCTGCTCGATTTGAGCATTTTTAAGCGTATGAAGGCCGCCGCCAGGGCAAAGGCAGCGGCAGAGGCAAAGGCATAGGAAGCGCGGTCTTGGATATGTGTCTGCCCTCCAAGCTGTACCTAGGCTAAATAGTCGTTCAATGTGTTGATAGTCTTTCCAGTTATCGGAACCACCAGTTTGCCGATGCATTGAGACCGTCGCCCTCGCTTTTGATGCTATGCCACCAGCCCTTGGGAATGAAAAGGGCATCTCCAGGCCGAACAGTGACTTCGTGGCCGTCCAAGTTGGAAGGGTTCCAAACTGCTTCTTTGAGCTCTACCCTCTCGCGCCCCTGCATCATTTCCTCGCCGCGGAACGCTGCCGTGGGAGTAGCGCCTATCTTACGTCGCACCGCCGCGAATATTGCCTGCCCTTTACGCGGTTCAAATATGCGTACTTTCTTAGAGCTTGAGAGTTGGACAAATAGGTTTGGATTTGGGTCTTTGTGTAGTGGGGTGAACGTTGGCGGTGTTCCAATCCAGATGTTTGCATCGTAGACATCCCCCTTCCCGGCCTTCAAGACAAGTTCTGGCGAGGGCAGATCATCTCGAAGCTGCTGAGGCAGATCTGCCATTTGCGCCTGTGCTATATAGAGACCGTGAAGCCCAAACTGTGTAGAGCCTGGGTTTTGCCGACTTGCGGTGATAATCAGCTCCAGGGGTGCATGAAAAGAGTGAAATTTTTGGAAGAGCGGCGCATGACGGCGGAGGAGCTCGACTTGGCGTTCCGTCAACGGTTCATCAAGTTTTACTCCCCCTGGGGAAGAGGGGGTATCAGCTTCAGTAGGCTGAGAGGTATTTCGTCCGTCGTCTTTATCAGCGAGAGCACAGTCTCTCAGGAGCTCCTTGATGGTTACATCACTAGGTGGAAGATACCTCGACAAAGACGAAGCATTTTCGGAAATAAATTTGCTGAGGATATCCTGGCCATTTTGGCTGTTAAAAACTGGAGTTACCAGCTCGTAAGGTAGCACAGTTGATTCGAAGGGCTTGAGATATTCCTCTTGAAAGAATACCACGTCATCGCCAACTCCGGCCTCCTTGCTCTTGAACCATCGGTCTATGGCCGGGATACCTGCTCCAGCGGCGATTTTTGTAGAACCGATCGTTTCTGGTCTCTGAATAAGGATGGGGGTCGCCGGGATGAAGGCTTTCTCCTGAAAAACGCGAGCTGAGACATCTGCAAGATTGCTGTGGATGATAGTTATGTGACGCCGCAGCAGTGGACCGGTTGCAAATTTACAACATAACGACTTCGTAAATACACCATTAGGATAGCGAATTAGGCCAGCGCCTGTGCTTCTCATGATTCTCATGTCGTCGGGTCCTGTCAAGACTCATGGCCCTTGGTCGATGATTGGGTGAAAGGGGCGAAACGCGCCTTGGCGAAGTTCCGATCCCGTGACATTGCACAATTAAGTCACGGATTATACAAATAATCCCCTATGCATAACGAAATTCAAAAGCATCTTCTTTTTCTCTATTTTGAAGTATGAAAAGCAATGGGCAGGGTCCTGGTGACTGTACTACTATTTAAACAGAAATTGTGTTTTGGTGGACTGCTCGGCATGGTCACTCACAACGAAGACCTTTGGTCTCACAAGCACTATGAACTTTGGTTATTCATGTCAAAGTAATGTCTAACCATTGAAAGGAAAGGATGTATTAATCAAAGCTTCGCTATGCAATGGTAAACCCTAAAGTAGTGCGCCCAGTTCCCAAGGACTTCCCCCAATGCCATCAGATCGACCCAGCTCCTCTCACGAGGGAGTGCCCCAAAGTGGCTAAAAGCTGCGCTGCAGCACCTCTGGCAGAAGCGGCACCTTCTTTCCAGCCAAATCTGAGACCCGCCCGACGTGTGAAATACAGTCCTGTGGCTATTCCTGTCAGTGCTGCTATCCGAAAAACTGTTTTGGCCCGCTTCTTGATCAAGCCCTTGGTGGTGTATCTATAATTCCAGTGATTATAATTTGGAAACATGCATAAAAGCGAGAACCACACTTGGGAGTACCTGAGATTCTAGTTAGTATGAAAAATGCAAGAAGATTCGTCGACTTACGGGTAAGTAGTCGAGTTCCAACCGTCTTCTCCCATGTACCAGTTTCTGCAACCACCGATATTCCATATCCTTTTCTTGAGAGACTTCTGAATATCCGCGGTCCATGCCAGCTCAGCTTCTTTCTTCACTTCCACAGAGTGAGCGTCGCCTTTCAGTATTGGCTCAACCAATTTCATGGCATAATTGACCATGTTTTCAGTGGCGAGCACCACACTTGAGTGCCCCGTCACTGTGTTTGGACCAAAGATGACGAAGAAGTTCGGGAACCCGTCCATGGCGCTGCCCATATACAACTGAGGTCCACCACGCTCGTGGAAAACTTCCTCGAGGGACTGCCCACTCCGGCCGATAACTTCGAGGGGATGGAGCCAGTTCAATGTCTCGAAACCGTTTGCGAGAATTATAACATCGGCGCGGACAGTTTCTGTGATGTTGGCAGCAACTTTGACATCTTCGACCGCCTGCGATCCACGGGTAGGACCAAGCGTTACCCGATCCTCCTGAACACTGGTAAGTGGAAGAGTAGAAAGCACGATCTTCTTATCATTCAGAGAATTGAGCCATTTTCCATCAATGACTAGGCGCTTGCAACAAACACCATATTTGGGGGTGAGTATCTTTTAGAAGTCAGTAGCTGCGAGGCTCGAATATGAATACAGAAAACTTACCTCATGGTACTTCTTTGGGACCTTTTTCTTCATGTAATCAACAAGTGCCACCTCAAGCTTCGCCCTCTCATTTTCAGCGTATTTACTGTCCCCAAAGAGTCTCCAGTCGTATTCTGCTCGTGTAGCGATATACAGTCTCCGGAGTCTAGCAAATCCCGGAATGTACGTATTCAACCACGGACTCCATTTCTCCCAATCCTCCTCTCCGAATCCAAATGGAGGAACTTGCCTCGGGACCACCCAGGGAGGCGATCGCATGAGCTGAGTGACTGACTTTGCCTCATATGTTTTAGTGAGCTCTGGGACAAATTGAGCCGCACTACAGCCTGTCCCAACCACGAGGATATTCTTATCTTTCAGGTCAACGTCATATCTCCACCTGGCTGAATGGAAGATGGGGCCTTGGAAATCCTCTACTCCTGGAATAGTTTCTGGCATGCGATTTGGTTCTACCAGACCTCCAACTGCACTGATCAATACTTTGGCTCTGATTTTCTCTGAGCGGACGAATACTGAACTCTCGCCTTGATTCTCCAACATAGTGACTCGATCATAGGTGCTTAGATCACCAACGCCTTTGAGGAGTTCATGTATTGTCAACTCCCAGACGCCTTCGACCTCGTTCCAACGGCACGAGGTAACTTCGCTATTAAGCTGAATCTTGTCAACAATTTCATATTTCTCGCAGACTCCTTGAAGATATTTGACGATTTCTGGCCCAGGGGGGTAAAGCGAAGACCACTTGTGATTTTGAGCAAAAGAGAATGAATAGAAAGCGGCTTGGCTGTGGGCGATATTAGCACGAAAACGAACATAGCCAGAAGCTAAGAAATAAGATCTTACATATCGCATGCCACTCCAGGGTATCTGTTGATCCACCATGTCCCGCCAATACCTGATTGCCTGTCAAAAAGGCGAAACTGGTCAAAGCCAAACTTTTCCTTGAGACGACAACCCATGGCAATGCCGGATTCCCCAGCGCCTATAATGGCCACGGGATAATATGTGTAGCTGTTGGCATCATATCCATTTTCTTTGGAGATTCGTGTGCCGTAAACCTGAAAAGCGTGAGCTGGATGTCGTTTCTACATGGGCTGGTTTCAATACCTGTCCAGAGCCCTTCGAGCCTGTTGAAGCCATGGCTTGGAACTGTATGTGAGGTGTTTGAAGAAGAGGGTGGTGAATGGAGTAATGAGGTCGATATAAATAAATATCAACCTGGAAAGAGGGTGGTCAATGGATCTAGTAGTCGAAGCCGATATCAACAAATATCAACCTCGGGATGTAACTGAAGTCGATATAAACAAATACCAACCTGGAGATGCAATTGCCGTTCGCGTGCTAGATTCTTAAAATAAGCAGTGGGTTTATTCACTGATAGTATTTGCTTCAAGAGACCGTTCTTTACTCGGCGCTTATTCCGTTGCACTAAGTGAATCTTGTGACACAGGCAGTAAGTACGGATTCACTTCGGGAGCACTATTTCAAGGAATTTGCCAAGTTTGAGGTAACCAACCGGTTCAAGCGGCACGTTCGACCACTGATTGTTTCCAAAATTGGTTATAAAGAAGCCGACAGACTTCAAGCCGCAAAAAACAGTCCGACTGTGAGGTAGCAGAAACGTGAATATCAATGCCAGTTAAGCCAAGAAAAGGAGATATGCTTCCAGTTATCAATATTTATATAATGACTTGTCGCTCCAGTATATATATCCTATTTCGTCGGAGAGTCAAATGTCTCACCTGACCTTGCTCAAAGACACTATGGGTGCAGCTCACCGATGCCGGCCGCACATACATACTGAGTCTGTGCTTCAAAAAGCGCCACAGGCTTCTGTTGGCGTTCAGCCAAGTGGTTCTAGATCTCTAATAAATAATACATATATTTAGAGCAGTTTAATAGTTCAAAATTTGTGAATTGCTTGCGCTGTACCAAGAGTGCCACTCGGGGTTTGTCGGTTTATGAGACTCATTTATGACCAATCTTTTCGGCTTCGCCCCCACGTTTTTATGTCGCAAACCTCGGACAAATAAACCATAACATGGCATTGTGTTGTCGTCATCCTCCAAAACATCATGCCCCATTCATTCCCCAGCTAAAAATGACCAAATAAAGCTATACTTAGCCTGATTTCTAGCGTTCTTGCCCCCTCTATCAAACACGGCAGCTGTCCCATCGTGGCTTCCCATTGCAGTGTCTGGTGGATACTGGAAGGAAGCACCAGATATCCTCTTTCCAGAAACCGCAATGGGTGAAATAGTTGGAAAGCATACCTGTATTTACTGGAGCAGTATGAGGTATTCTTGCAGAACAAACAACGGCATATGGCGTGTTGATGGAGGAGAATAGGTTGGCTTGGTCCCTTTCCTCGGGTCTAGCTTAGTAGCTAAAAATTGACCCTTATTTATGCCAAAAGTGACAGTCGGGTAGCATATTAAAAAAAGGCTAGTAGCCCTTTGTTTTCTACCTTGCAATTCAATAACTTTAAGATAGCCATACAAAAAAGAACAAGAACCCATTGTTGACGCCCTTTGTTTTCTCAGAAAAGGAAAGTGTCACGTGCTATGCTTGGCGTTTACGTATTTCCAAATACGCTTTAGCGCACTGATGAGAGCACCCACGCTCGGAATTCATTGCGAAGCCGCGATATCAGAGAGCACCACGCGCGAAAACCGAACGTTTCGACTGTCAGAGGTTATATTGAACCTTCTCCATATCAGTTTGCTGTTATTATTGAGCAACTAAAGTATAGCCGCGCTCTCCAAGACCACCTTCCCCCCTCCGACTACAGCGCGTGCAAACGCATTATCGCAGTTCGACCCCGCCATCCGCGATCTGCATCTTCGCTGGGACAAACAGCTCTGCTTCCAGATAAGCGACAACTACCTCAATCTCTCAGAGTATATCGATATACTGTTCAGATATCCGACATAGGGTACCGACTCTCTATTTTCGATCCCCGACCTCCTTCCTGCTGCAGCTGAGGCTCCCATACCATAGCCGCTAAGCCTCTACGTTCACATATCGGGTATAACAAAACCAAGCGCGCTGCTGAGAGGGCACATTGAAGCTTAGGGACGAGAGCATAAAATCATCGGGCATTCTTCGATAGCCTGCTTGAGATGTCGTCCTCGTCTGCCAGCCCCGAATCGTGGATCACCTCGTTCTGCTCTCTACTGGGCCACGAATACTTCGCCGAAGTTTCGGAAGACTTTATTGAAGATGACTTCAATCTTACGGGCCTACAAGGCCAAGTGCCAATGTATAAAGAGGCATTAGAGGTACGCATTACGTCTTTCCTTCGCCATATGTTTTGAATTGCCGATTTCAATGCTGACCCCTCCAAGATGATTCTAGATGTTGAGCCCGAAGACACTGAAGAAGAGGAGGATGATGATGATGATGAGGATCCAGATGAGTCCCTTGAAAGCGCAGCACGTCGGCTTTCAGAGCGCCGCCAGAACCGCATGACATCGGATCTCTCAGTTATCGAATCCTCGGCCGAATTGCTCTACGGGCTGATCCATCAGCGCTATATATGCTCTCGCGCCGGCATCCAACAGATGAGCGAGAAGTACGAGCTCTCTCACTTCGGAAACTGCCCGCGCACGAACTGCGACCACGCCAGGACTCTACCAGTAGGCCTATCTGATGTGCCAGGAGATGATACGGTGAAGCTATTTTGCCCAAGCTGTCTCGACGTTTACGTTCCACCGAACTCGCGGTTCCAAACCGTGGACGGCGCGTTCTTTGGCCGGACTTTCGGCTCTCTCTTTCTCATGACCTTCCCGGACTACGACCTGTCCAAGAAGGCCACCGAGGTTCTCTCGTCATCTCGGGCTGCGGATGGTGAAGAGAAGCCAATGGTAAATGGCATGCTTGCACATAACCTGGCCCCTGGTTTGGGCAAGGGCAAGGTGTACGAGCCACGAATCTATGGCTTCAGGGTCAGTGAGCGGGCACGCAGTGGGCCAAGGATGCAATGGCTTCGCAGTCGGCCAGACAACGTGCAGGTGCTTAATACGGCGCTGAACTACGGCGATGAAGATATGGAGGACAATGATGCCGCGGTTAATCCGCAGAAAGTGCGAAGGGCGGGCCAGTTAAAGGGCGCTGGGGCCAGGAGGAAGAATGACGGGAGCCCCATGAGCGTGGATCAGTCGGGACTATGAACAAAAGCATCTGGCATATAAGGGTTGTTATCTGATTTGATGTCGGCCTAACTGCGATCCCATTGACGGCTTATTAAGGCATGATATTTTACGAAAGCATTGACGAGCGCTATGAAGAGGAGTGGGTGAGGTCGCCGCGCCGTGGGATAATAGATGGCCAGGAGGGGGGATACAGCAGGAATGGAGTTGTATAGATGAATCAAAAGAGTGATCATGGGTCTTTTCGCTTACCCGTGCCTCCGTTCCATTTCGATGTAGTAATATGAGAGTCTTGTGGGGAATCCAGCGGGGCAGGAATACCGTTTTTGTACTGTACAAGTTTTATTGAGTATTATCAGAGTAGATAATATTTTACTTGGCAAACTCTTCCACCCGCTGCCACGTTATTTAAAGCATTATTAACGTAAATCCGTGACATTCCCAGACTATATTAAGAACCGTCAAGCAAGCGCCAAGCATGTCGTCTGGAGGAAGAGGCCCACAACCAAGCGAACTGGCACCCGTCATAAGGCTACGACCATCTTCAGCCTTGCGTCACATCCTCCAACCTTCCACTCTCCACCTCCTCAACAACAGAGATACCTCCCACCATGGCCGACGACGACGACGAATTCGGGGCCGACCCCGACTTTCTCGCCGCCCTAGCCGCCTCCGACAACCCCCCTCCCACCACCCGCATCACCCAACCCACGCCCCAACGCCTCGACCCTCCTCCCCCCACCACCACCACAACACCCTCCAGCACCAAGATCGTCCAACCAACCCCCCAAGCCCTGCCCTCTCGCTCCAGCGGCTCCGCAATCTACGTCTCCCACCGACAGAAGGGAAACCCCATGCTCTCGCACCTGCGCGCGCAGCCGTGGGAATGGCGCGACACGCCTGCGGACTATGTGCTGGGCAACACGACTTGCGCGCTGTTTCTGAGTCTGAAGTACCACCGCTTGCACCCGGAGTATGTGTATAACCGCATCCGCGGACTGGGAGGGAAATACGCGCTCCGCGTGCTGTTGACACTGGTAGATATCCCGAACCACGAGGAGTCTGTCAAAGAGCTCAGCAAAACCGGGCTAGTGAACAACGTAACCGTGATCCTCTGCTGGAGCGCCGCGGAGGGGGCGCGGTATCTCGAGCTGTACAAGGGCTTCGAGCATGCGTCTGCGGCGGGGATAATGGGGGTTCAGGCGAAGGGGTACGCGGAGCAGTTTGTGGAGTTTGTGACGGTGCCGAGGGGGGTGAATAGGACGGATGCGGTGGGGATTGTGGGGGCGTTTGGGAGCGTGAGGGCGGCGGTTAATGCGAGGCCGGAGGAGGTGGCGGTGTTGAGTGGGTGGGGGGAGAAGAAGGTGAGGAGGTGGACGGAGGTGGTGAGGGAGCCGTTTAGGGTGGTGAAGGCGGGGAAGAGGGGGATGGGTGACGGGGAGGAGCGGGGGGAGGATGAGAGGAGGGGGGAGGCAGTTGAGGCGGTGCCAGTGAGGGATATGGATCAGTATACCAGACCCAAATCGCCGGGAATGTCGCGAGAGTCAGAAACAGCACAAGACAAGGGCAAGGAGAAGGAGAAGGAAACACAATCACAACCAAAGAAGCCCTTTCAGCTGCTAGAGTTAGACTCGGATTCAGGCGGCGAGGAGGCGCTGATCGCCGCGGAAATGGAAGAGGAAAGGCGGCAAAAACGCCGTAAGATAGAGGAGGAACAGAAGAGGAAAGAGGACGAGCTGAGTGGGGGTGTTGCAGCGGCGCTGGCGAAGCTGAGAAAGGAATAGATGATGTTGCCACTGGCAAGGAGTTATGGCGTTTTATGTATGGATATGGTGGGATGGGGGTTTTAGGAAGTCATCAACTTAGGAGTTTGAGGTCGATAAGGGGTGTCTTATAATGATAAATCGCCATCAATTCAAATTGTATTTCACAACACACACGATTTTTAACAAAGAACATCGTATTTATACGTAATACTGTACTGCCTACAATACACTTTCTGCACTTTTACCCTTTCCACCGCCGCATTACAAAGCGCATTTATTTCCCGCATCATCCCGTGCATAACCGTCTCCCTAGGTATAGTATAAAAAAAACAGTAAACAAAAAAAGCACGCGCACTCAGAGCCCTCTCCCTCTCCCCATCAAAGAATATAAATACACCGGAATACCTCCACTCCAAAGCTCTTCAGCTCTCACCTCTCAATCCTCACTAAGCGGCAGTGGCAGGTCTGCTACCGGCGGCGCTCCCAGCCCTGCTACCAATGCTTCCGAAGCGGCTCCCCAGGCTATTTCTCGAGCGGCGGTGTCCACCACCAAAGTTCGTCGCCCAGTCGCGAAGCACGGGGATGGTCGGTATCGGGGTGGCTATGGTCAGGGTCGGGATGAAGATGCCGTACGACTGCGTCTGGCCGGAAGGATCATGCTGGTCCTTCTCGACACGGATGGCCACATCGAGGGCTCCGTCGCCAGAATAGCCATGAACCAAGGGGTCCGCAGCGCGGTTTATGGTTCCAAACTCGGCCTCTCCTGGGCCAAGGGGAAGCATCCCTGCCTTCTTGTTTACCTTGCCCGAGGTAGTGGCAGCAACTGTAGATCCCCCTGCCGGTGCATCACTCGCCGGTGCATCACTCGCCGGTGTCAGCGCTGCGCCACCTGTGGCAATGGTGTGCGAAGTTGCTGCAATTAGATCAGGGTCAACAGAACCGTCCATCTCTGTGATAGGGACAGGGATAGACTCTGTCCTGTTGCGGACTTGGTTGACGCGAGCGGTGGTGGCTGAGCACTCGGTGATCATAGTCCAGTTTCTGCTGGGCATCGTAACCTTGTTCGATGAGGACTTCTTTGGCACTTGTCCTGGCTCGCGATCAAACATCTTTATTAGAGTCTCATCCGTCTCCTTGTCGAGATGGTGGATTTTATTTTGATGATGCAACAGATTGGCGATAGCAGCTGGTGGCGGCTTGTTGACAATGGCAGAAGACACAATGTTTGCCATGTAGCGTGAGTCTTCTTCAACAGGTATGCCCAGTTTGGGGTTTGCATAGAAGCGGCCAACGGCAGCAAGATGCACATCGCCAGAGAGAATCGTTACACGAACACCGTAAGTGCCAGAGAGGTCTTGCAACATCTTGACTAGTTGCAAGCGCTCGGCCTTGTGCCGATGTGCTGTGTAATGATCATCCAAGTCATCAACAAGATCAACAGAGCCATCAAACCTGTTGATGAAGCCTCCACCAAAACCGAAACGCTTGTTAAGGAACTTGACGGGGCCCATGAGTGGGCTGGAGAGGATGTTCTCCACCCACGTTAGGCGCTAGTCACGTATTAGTTTCTGAAGAATACATCTGCCTTGGGACACTTACAGGATATGCAATGGGGATTCCCAGAAGAACGACCAAGTGCTTAATGGGTTTCTCAGAAGCTGCTGCCGCTGCGAGTTCGCTCGAGATTCTATCAAAAATCAACTGGTAAGTTTCCGGGTAGTTGACTTGACGTCTAGTACGTTCAGTTCTAGCATCCAATCCAAAGAAGGCGATTCTTGCTCCAAGCCTAGTGACGATGCTTCTCGAGTGCTCGGCGACGTATGGCCCAGGCTGGCGTCCAATGACGTAGCTGGGATCCATCTGGTCATTCTGCTTCACGAAGGTGCCTCTCATCTGAACTGGGTCAACACCAACTCCAGTACCGTCGTTATTCATAGTTTGAGGCGCATCGGTCGTATATGTTGAGACAGGTGGGGGAAGGTGGTGCTGGAACAGTAGGTAGTACTTGTAAGCGGTGCCACCAATTCCTCGGAAGACGTCGCATTGCATGAAATTGCTGACATAACTGCCAAAGCCATCAATAATCTATCTATGTTAGTTATGAGTTTGGGCTTTTGGAGGTCAACATTTACATCATGATCGTCCCAAAGATTGAGCTGGGGAATCTGGCCGTTAGAACTTGCGAATGGTTCTGTTGAGTACCATCTAATATAGTTGTCGACGTAATAGTCGTCACAATCCTTGCGTAGAGTTTCTGAGAAAGCGTACTCTCTTCTCTTCCTCGGGTTCGAGATGGAAGTCCACTCTCGCAATGGCCCGTGGACTCTGATGCCGTCGTTGTAAATCTGATCACCTCCACCGATCCTAAGAAGTTAGATTCAGGTCTTGACATGGAAAGTGTGCTACTCACATGACATGGAAAGGCGTTTGGCTGTGGACCCTCTGCACGTCGTTCCATAACGCCGGGCCACTCCAAGCATCCTCATCTGTTCCAACCGAGAAACCATTGCAAGAATGGAACATGATGCGCATGGACTCATTGATCGAAGGCACCCAAAAGCTCTGGCGATCAGTCTTTCCATCGCTCGGGAATCGCAGCAATGGAATCTGGTAGGCCCACTCTGCCTCGAGCTCCTCCATTTCGAGAGCAATGTTGAATCTCCAGAATCTGTTACGCAAATCAGAGTAGAGCAGCTCTCCCTTGATGCTGGCATCAATGGGAGTGTCATATTCTGTGCCCTGGCCTTGTCGCGATGCATAGATATGGCCCACCGGTTGCACCAACTCTTCTGGTCTTCTCGGCGCGAGCTTCTTCAGCAGAAGCTCGGGAACCCATGCGTGGTCCGCTGGCCTGGTAACACCCCCCCGAACGACTATGAGGACACTTCCAAACCATACGTTACCCTCCATTCGTCTGTAGTTCAACAGAGGTCCGCAGCTAACCTCCCTCCCGTCAACAACTTCCACGTATACTGTAGTCGGCCGGACGTCAGCACCACCAAGTCCAACAGGCGGTGGTGCATTGGCCGTAGCCACGCGCTCGTTCGCGCCGTCAAACCCCCCGTAACCGTCGGCCGCGATGGGGTGGTACGGCCTATTCCCCCCCGGCGGCGGCGCATAGCCACTCGCATCAGCGAGAGGTGGGCCTGTGCCCTCAATTCGTGTAGTGTTCAGGAAGCTCGTGAGGTCGCTCGTGCCGGTGTGCGCGTTGGCGGGGCGGACCTCGCTGTGCGGCGGGTTGCCAACAGTGCCGGCGGCGGCGGCGGCGGCGTGTCGGGCATACCTGGAAGACTCTTGATGGCGCCATCTGCTGGCAGAGGCACCCGGATTGTCGTCTTTACTACTGCCACCTTGATTATCTTTGGATGGGTGGCTCATGGCTGCGAGAACTGTTCTTGGGAACGTCGGTTATGAGAACTTGCGGAGTCCAATTATTATAACGGAAATAGATGCCCGCCAAGCTCAATCAGCTCTCTTGGTACGTGCTGATGCTGACGTGTCAGAGTGTTGGCGCAGGACACAAGGAGGCTGGAGTTGTGGTCAGCTTTCTTGCTCCGCCGGTTTGTTTACGTCGCAAAGGGAAGGGTCGAGGAGGACTCACACCAATGTGACCTAGCAACCGCGGTTGTCAGTGGTAAATAACACTTTTGAGAAGGAGCGACCGCGGAAAAGTCAAAATATAGATAAGGCAGTTGCGATGGGGGTATAATGCGACCTAATTGCCCTTAAAAGTAAAAGAGGAGAAAAGATGCCGTACAATGGGCATTTTAGAGATCTTGGCTGGTTGTGGCTGGTTGCTCCCCTCCCCTGGTTAGAATTGGGTTCTTGGTCATGACGTTGCTGTGGACAAGGGTAGTTCAGCTGGTCCTGTACAGTAAAAATGGTAAAAATGGTACCTTTGTCCGCAGCACAGGGCACACAGCGAATAAGGTACCGGTCTTGGCACTCTAAAGACACTCTAAGACAACAAATTTAACTTCACAAGCCGAGTAAGCTCCTCTCCATACAAACTCATTGGCTCAAAAAGGCTCAATATGGTAATATTCCCCCGTCTTCTCCATTATAATCATGGAAATCCACCAAACTATCTCTCTAGATACTCTAGATAGGGTAGATACACTTAAAATACACCCTATAACCGACGATCAGCTCATTACTGGGCACTTGCTCAACTTCCTTGTGATTATTGACTCGGCTTAACTATCTATACTCACTTCTGTTTATGCTATGCCATACTATGTACACTGCTATATCTTACACGATCATCCCAATCACTACTATACGGGGATATAGAGTAACAAAGTCTCTTCTCTCTCCCCTATAGCCCTATCCGTACAATTCCCCCCCACTCCACTACCATCCTTTCCCCGGCCCTCCCCTCGAGCTCCCCACCAACCGCCTCCTCTGAACCTCCCTATACCTCATCCTCCACTTAATAGCCTCCACCGCCGCCAACCCCCCAAACGCCCCTCCCAAATGCGCCAAATGATCATACTGACTGGGCTGGAACTTATTCCTCCTCAACGACCACACCTCATACGCGATCCAGGCCGCGAGCCACCACGCCCCCGTAGGCCCCGAATACGGTTCCGGCGGCAAGATCCCAAATAGCCTCATCGAATTCCCCCAATTCAAGTACAGCGTCGCGGCGACGACTCCGTTCAGCGCACCACTAGCGCCCAGACTGGAGACGTGGAAGCGCTTCGTCATGACGTGGAAGACTAGCGAGGCGAAGGAGCCAGTCACCGCGGATCCGAAGTAGAGGGCGAGGAAGTTGCCGCGGCCGATCATGTCGTGTAGCTGTGTGCCCATGAAGAAAATCATCATCATGTTGATGGCTAGATGCTTGAAGCTCTGGTGGCTGAATGCGTTGCCCAGCACCGCCAGCGCCCGCGGGTAGCCAGGAACAGAGAGGAAGTACTTATTCAGCACCCGCCATGCCGGCGGGTGATGCCACGCGAGGAGTATGAAGGCGTTGAAGGCTATGATCGACCCAATGGTCACGACCGAGGGCGGGATGTCCTTGAACATCCTATCCGCTGCCGCCGGGGGTACGTACGAGCCAGAGTAGACGACGCACCCCGCGATAACAGCCAGGGTGACGAGCGCAGACGGCCACAGGCGCTGGAACGCTGTGTAGTCCGGCGGCGCGTCCGGGACGACCTTGGAAGCGAGCGCGGTGTAGTGTTTGAGCAACTCGTTCTCTCCCGGGCGTCGGAGCTCAACCCCGCGGTCGTCGTGTGTCATCAGTCCCCCCGACTTCTCGCCCATCTCTGCCATCTGCTGCGCCCGCAGTGCATCTCTCTTCGCGACCTTCTCTTCCCATTCCTTCTCCTTGGCCTCTCGCACGGCGTCGAGCACGCTCTTGTTGGTCGGGGTATTCCTGCTCTGCGGGTTGTATTCCTTGCCCCCTCCTCCTGGTGTAGACACATCCTCCCCCATAGCAGCCAATTCGATCTCCGCCCTCCTCCCCGCGCTCTGCCGCTCATTAACAACAATATTCCTCCTCAACCACTTCAGCGCCGTAACCTTCATAACCTTATCCATCTGCGGATGCGGCTTCGGCAACGACGGGTCCGCGAGCGTCCCCGCCACACGTCGGCCCTGTAGAACTCTAAGCACCTTGTCCGCGATAACTGGGTCGATTTCCCGTCCAAATAGTGCAGCGACTTCCTTCTTCGCGAGCGGGCGCGCGTAGTATGCCAGTCCGTCCATATCCGTGTATGTCCGTGGTAACTCCTCGAATTTCGTGATTATCTTCGGCCCCGCGGTCGCGTAGCCGCGTTCCTGCCATCGGGACCGTAGGCCAGAGCTCCCTGGTGTCGGTCTTGCGTGTAATCCGAGCTGCGTTGCGGTAGAAGATCCGGCGACATCGCGCTGGCTCCCGCGGAGGGACGAGGCTGCGGCAGTGACTGTATACGGCCTCGACACCGCCGTAAGCTGGGACACCAAACTCCCCAGCACCTGCCTCGAATGCAGCGGCCTCGGGCCCTTACAAAGCGCTCTCGAGACCGTAGGCCCTGAGATAATCATCCTGGCGCCGAGCAAAGTCTATACGGCATCCGAAGTTGGCTTCCCCAGGTCCGCGTCTATCCAGATAACGATCCCCTTCCCGAAAAAATCCAGCGCACGGACCACCAAAGCTGGGCTGGGTCACCAATGAACGCACATGTCCAGAGGGCAGCGCAGCGCACCAGCTCCCCTCGCAATTGCACACCCCACGCCCTCCGCCGCCGACGATAACGACAGCTCCTCCCCAGTCGCTATACGATCAGAAGTCCGGAAGTTAGAGGAAGAAGTAGCACGCGCAGCCATCTCGCCGGGCCTCGAGCCGGCTGGCGCCGACCATGTCTCTTGAGGGGTATATCAATAGTGAGCCCCTCCTCCCCCCCTGCCCCGCGCTGGAACAACCCCTACAGATGATGCAGCGGCGGCCACCGTGGGGAGTGCGCTATGGCAGGTACTAACTGGTTGCAGAGAAGGTGGTGGTTTTGACGTGTGATTCGAGGACGTTGGTTGGGATGTTGTTGTCGTGTGATCAGATGACGAATTTGGTATGTTTGTTCTGTTCGAGATCCTGATGAGCGCCTTGGGCTGGGGTGGATTGGGAGGATTGAGGGGAGCTAGGAGGGGATTGTGGCTAATGTGGAATAGGTCCTGGGGCAGACTACGGAGCGGATTATTCGCCCTCATGACGACGAGGAGCCGTCGAGCGAGGTGGAGCATGGGTTGTATATTGTTAGGGGAGATAATGTGACGGTGGTTGGGCTGGTAGATGAGGAGCTGGATGAGAGCATAAACTGGAATGAGGTGCGAGGGGCTGTTATTGGAGGTGTCAAGCACTCGGCGTGAGATGGGACGGGAATCTAGACAGGAGGTGGATGATGAGTGCGAAGTCAGGATAAAGGGCTGCCCAGGGGGAGGCTATTTGCGGCGGAAGACAGTTGGGAAACAGGACAGACAAAAGTCTGATGCATATTACGGCGTTATGAGGATATGAATGGATCAGATATAAATGCGGCTGCGGACGCCATTGTCGAGGATAATGTCTACATTTTGAAATAAAAAGATATGGGGCGATTCAATCAGACTGCCCACGGTACATATTGAAAATCTGGCATTCTAAAATACTAAATATGTGATCTAGATTCATACTCTCGGATATCTCCTAACCAAATATGCGGTTCAGCAGGTATGGGGCAAATTCAAGATCTCCCGGTGACTCCGCAATCCTGTTGATGCGGTTTCCCTTCCACACATTCAACCATCCATATTCATCGTTCACCAGGTTGCCCTCCCCATCATCCCCCTGCATAGAGGGGTCCACCTGTGCCTGCGCGCTGGCATCATCCGGCTTTGGCCCACCCAACTTCCTTCTGTTGCGACGGTCGACGATATGCATACCCCTCGTCCACTGTCCCGCAGTCTCGACTCTGATATCCTCGGGTGCACCAGGGGCAGCCTTCCACGCCGGGTTGGATTGAGTCAGCATGTACCATATGGTTAGGGGGTCGTGCAGGGAGAGTCCGGGGTCAGCGAAGCCTTGGGTGAGAGAATTGATCTTCTCGTAGGTCGTGTTCATGAAGACCGAGACCCATTCTGCCAGGGGGCTGCCCGCAGCAACGAGCGGCTTGACTTTGGTGTCGAAGAGGGATTTCGGGAGGAGATGGCGCTCGGTGATGTCGAGGGGGAAGAGGGAGAGCTTTAGTTGCTTGGACAGATTCTTTGGGTAAGGGGCAAGAGCTGTTTTGGCCTCTGGCATGGCGGGTGGCATGGTTGATGAAGGCGAGGGCGAGGTCAGGGCGAAGATGCGAGCAGTGGCTGAGGCGTCTGCGTAGGTGTTGAACTCTGATAAGGGGGTAATGTTTCCTGGGTAGTTGATCGTGCCACCCATCACCACCACCTCTTTAACGCGGAGGAATGTCTCTGGGTCCTCAGCAGCAGCAATCGCCAGGTTGGTCAAGGGCCCAACGGCAATAATTGTGATTGTATCGGGTTCGTTTTCACGGAGTAGTCGTAGAATCTCCTGGTATGCTGGGACTTTGGAGGCAGTAAATGCCGTTGATGGGGTTCCAAGTTCGTTTGCTTTCTCGACTTCGGAGTCTGTTGATCCTGGTGGAGCTTTTGTAAAGAGCGACTTCCACGCATCGGATGGCGACAGGTGAGGATGCTGTGAATGTCAGTACGGCAGCCTCGACTTTGTTCAATGGACACTCACGCTAGAATGGACGCCTCCCAGTCCGTCTCTACCGTCTGGATTGCTTGTTAGCTGTTATGTAAAGGCACAGAGTGTCAGATGCACATACGGAAGAAGTCTGCCATCAAAATCTCCTCCGCCAGCGGGTGGCTTGTACCAACAGCAACGATGGGCTTAAATGTCTCCGCGGTGGTGAAGCCTTGTGGTAGGCCCTTGCTCTTCCTCCACTCCTTTTCTTTCTCGAGGACGTGGAACAATGCCACGACATTCTTGAGGCAGCTGTTGCCTGTCAACGCGGTTCCTTAGTTATGTGTTGGATCGCCATACCTGTCGAGCTCGACATTTCCGTATGTCACCGAGATGAGAAGAACCTCAAACTCTTCTGGCGTGGCTGACAGCGCCAAGAGTAAGGCAAGGACATCGTCGACTCCTTCAGCACAGTTAGAAAGGGATCCTGCATACCATCGCGTCGAAAGGCTGCCTACCTGGGTCAGTGTCAATAATGATGCGTTGCTGGGGCGCCATGTTCGTGAAAGTGCTGGTTGTCACTTGTATTCTCTAGTGTTTTATACAAGTAAAGTAAAGTAATGAATAACGGCACAGTATTCCGCAATAGCAGCAGCTTCCTTCAATATATAGATGTCCAAAGACTCAGAGTCGCAAAGTTGCTTACTTTATGTTATGGAGGGGTAAGGCGCCTGTCTATCAAACTCGTGACAATCATTCCCCAGTTTAACTCCCCCCACCTACCAAGAGCCTACTAGAGTAAGTAAGGCAAGAGCTATGCACTACCGTATTCCGTATAGTAGGATAAACCTGCGGATTTACGGATTAACGGATTAACTTAACTTTGCGGAGACAAACATTAGTAAATATTAGTGAAAGGATAGTTGATGGGGCACTTTGATAGGACGGTGATACGACGAATGAGCTTCCCAATTCGGCGGACACCATATCAGGTCACCCGTCTACACCGCCCTCGGCAGAATCGCTGTCGCAGATTAGTGCCAATCCATTAGTCCATTTCCAAAGGGGACACGCAACGAGAATCACTACACTCATCACACGCCTTCCAGCTCAAAAAAACACTTTCACTACATTCAATCGCTGTTTAGCTATCGATTTTCCAAACCCATCAACAGAAGCCTATCAGGGCAATCTTTACTGTCTTGTTATTCCACCGTTCCTGCAAGCAATGTCGTCGAGCCTATCGTTCTACGGGGGATGGGCGGGCATCGCCGTCGTTGGTGCTGGATACTGGTACCTGCAGAATCGGAAGCCAGCCGCCGTCAAGCAAACAAAAGCTGCACCAACGAAACCAGCGACCAAGCAAACAGAAGCACGGAAGGATGGCAAGGCTAAGAAACAACGAAGCGAGGGGGCTCAGAGCAGTGGAGATCAAGCGTCAGAGAAGAGCACAACCAAAAAGGCACGGAAGGCTGTCAAGGTTGACGCCAAACCTGCTGTGCAGAATGTCACTCCTAAACCCACCACAACCTCAAACGATGACGATGATGACGAGATCGACAATCGAGAGTTTGCCCGCCAGCTCAGCAATGCCAAAGCAGGCACTGCCATCGGTTCGAAACCACAAGCAGGGGCACGCCAAAAGTCTGTCAAGCAATCCCGGGCACAAGCCGCAGCATCCAACAGCTTTGATGATAACACAGCTTCCGCCACCTCATCCAATGCAGGTGCTGACGCCGATGATGACTTGTCGGCTGCCAATTCCCCAGTTTTGAACGCTAGATCCTCAAGCAACCTGGGTGGCGTTGGTGACATGCTGGAGCCCGTCTCCCAGGGCCCATCGGTCCTTCGCATCACCTCTCCAGTCAACCCTCAACCAAAGAAGGAGAAGAAGGCAGCAAAGGCACCCGAGCCAGTCGAAACAAAGAAGCAACGTCAGAACCGCAAGAAGAGAGAAGCTGAGAAGCTAGCTCTGGCGGCATCAGAGACAGATCGCAAGGTGCTCCTGGAGTCCCAGCGCCGCACAGCCCGCGAAGCTGAAGGCCGGGCTGCCAAGGATGGAAGCCTATACACAAACTCGGCTGCGGCCGCCTCAGTCTGGAAGGCAGACGAGGCCGCTGTTGAGGCCAAGCCTGCCAATGGACAGGTGGAGCTACTCGACACATACGAGCCGGCAACCAAGCCAGCTGCTACGAAGCCAAAGGCAAAGGGAGGCGACGATTATGCGACCTTACCATCTGAAGAGGAGCAGCTGAGACTTATCGAGGAGGATTCTGCATGGAACACTGTCACCAAGCCGAAGAAGGGAAAGAAGAAGGCGGATGAGGCAGTTAAGCCTGTTGAGGCACCAACCCCTCCCCCAAATGTGCCGGAGACCAAGCTCCCAAAGCAGCGCACTGAGGAGCTTACCTGGGTGGACAACAACGAGCACGGAGTCGCCAAGTACGACCTTGCGGATGACGACTGGGAGGTCGCGTAAGATGAGCTCGGGTTTTTTTTCTGATGGCTGCGGGAGTGGCGGCCTCGACACTGGCCTGTCGACATCTACTACTCCAACCAGTCAAGCGACCTCAATTTTGATCCCCTTTGCTCGTTCTTTTTTCGCAATGGCCCTTCGGACTCTGTCGTCGATCGAGCCGGTGGTGTGGTTTTATACGATGTTCTGGTGCGTTCAAGTTAGGGCAAGGCGTTGAGCATGCATGGGAGACGATATTTTCTGCGACTGCGATGAACGACGAGAGTGTATGTTAAGTATGGCATGCGCGGGCAGGAGACAGGATCACATCTGGGGCGGATTTTCTATTTTGTAATTTTTTTCGTAGGGCAGCGAATTGTACCATCACAGGGCCTCCTTCCAACTAGATAGCTGGCCTCTCCAGGGTCTGTGACGGATACAAACTATCTACAATACCCATCATCGCTGGCGACTATTTTAACTTGTGAGGACAGACGTGTAAGGCAGATGTGGAAGACAAGACGCCAAAGTGAAATGCGAATGTGTGCTGACTGCCCAGACGGCAATCAATCGCTGCAGATAGACTTCAAGGCGACATGTCAGATCCAGATTAACTTTAGACGCAGAAGCAGTCAGCGACACGTGGTGTTTTCCCTACCACGACCAGGACCCATTTAGGCATCTCGTCGCTCCGAGATTGGGGTCTAAAAATCCCATGGCCTGCAGGAAAATGGGTCACACTCCCTCTGCCAACAAACAACCTCACTCATGTGCTGTATTCCGCGCATGCGAGCAAGCAAAGCAACGATTCCCATATCGCTGCGCAATCCAGATGGCATGGGAAACGTTCCATCGCGCCCAGAGCCACTGGATTACGCACGGCTCGACGGTTCGACATTCAACGGATCAAGTAGGTCGCCATGGCGATTGCGATGTAGAGGACTATTCCGGCGTGTCCACTGGGGGCCCGTGGTTTGCGCGTGTGGGGTGCAGAGCCCAATCAGCATTGTCTGGTGCCATCCATGCCCATCCACACCCACCCATCAAGGCGGCGTGGGAATGTTTAGTGAGGGCTAGGGGAGAGTTAGTAGGTGCTAAGGGTAAGGGTGGCGGTGGGGGGATTGGGGATTGGGTGAGATTAGGACGTTACAGATAGTCAGTAATCTTCTGTATGACGTGGTTTCTCAGAATCACGATAGTAAACACAGAATCGACGGATGGGGTTATAACCTCTCGCTATGGTTTTATTTTTATAGAGAAGCTTCAAGATGTGGAACAGGTAAAGTAGTTGGTGAGACACGGGAAACAGATCTTCCCCCCATGAGGAGAGAAATCGTGGTGGATTTGTTCGCCTACAGTAGTATCCACAGTAGACCGCCTCAACCCCCCACCCCCAGAAACAAGCGAGGACAGAAACGGTAAACGGAGTGTTGTTCATCAACGACACCACCCGCATCCCCTTGCCGTAACGGGCCCCCTCTTATCAACGCAACGCATACGTCAATTGTATATGCCAGAGTGTATATAATTCAACCCGGCAACCTTTCAATAAACATCGTTATTCCTACTGTAAACCCTAAGCAGCACGATTGATCGATCGATTGGCGGTTGCCACGCGCCCACCCCTGGAATTGTTTCTTGTTCGAGTCTCAGCCCCTCGATCGACAAGACAGCCTCGCCCGACGCCACTATCGCTGCTTTGGGGCACAGACTACTGGGTGCATCATTGCGAAACACTTTCGAAGGGGGACAGTGGTGTCTTTTTAGATACTCCGTTGAACTGGTGTTTCTGGCTGTGTTTCCTGTCCAAACTTGCTTTTTAGAAGGGTACAAAACATTGCGACAAACAATCCGAGGGACACTTGACGACCATACAACACGACGACAATCACGGTTCCAGGAGACAGACAAACAAGCCGAAACATTTGGAAACGATACTGTGAAGCTCTCTCTATACTATATACTCCTCCTCTCGCCTCCGGCTGTCGTCTAGTCCATACTCGCCCCTCACGAAGTTGTCCTACAACCAAGTTCCCTTGCATCCACGCGACACCTATGGCCACATCTCCCACACGGCCAATGTCTGTTTAGGAACGTTCACCACGCCTACCACCGATACAGGTTGAACCCTCATGCTTGACATACCGTCATAACAATGTCCCTTGGTGTCGGCATCCAGTCCGTAGTCTTCTACGTCCTGTCCTGCAGCGCCTGCGCCAAAATCTCCCACCGCCACAAAGCCAAAGCCGAAGCGAAGCGCGAGCGCGCTGAGAAGCAGAAGCTGGAAACAGACCAGCCAGGCCTATACCACCACCCGTCACCCTTCAACACGAACCCCTACTGGGATGAGGAAATCACACTCGGTCCTGGCCCACCGAGTCGAAAGAACGGAAGCAAGAATACCAGTTCGAGAGCGCTGAATACCGCGGGGAATGCTAGCAGTATAGCCGCCAGCGTGGCGCCGAGTTCGCAGGCGCCGAGCAGCCCTACAATAGTCCCGGAGGATCAGCGATTGAGCGGGGATGACTGGAACCGCAAGCGGTACCAGCGCGAAGACGAGGAGCTCTGGGGCGTCGACACGATTAAAGCTGGACAACGGCGCGTGCGCGACGCTTTTGCGACAGCGCAGGTCTCTGTCGGCTCGAAGCTGCGCGCTATGGAGGAGCGATTAGGCAAATTCGGCACCGTGAAAGAGGAGGATACCCATCCGTACTACGTGTCTCGCAACCCCCCGGTCAACGACCTACATCCCCCCGTCGTGAGCAGCCATCCGTTCCAGAAGGGCGGGATGCGCTGGATGATGCAGCCGCCGCCGTCGGCGAGCGTGATGTCGGGGAAGCAGCATCCGTCTGCGAGTAACATCTCGATTACTCGCAGTCGCAGCGGGAGTAGAGCGAGTACGCTCCCACCGAGCACGCCGAATCTGAATCGTCAGGTTACGGGGCGCGTGGTGGAGGAGAAGTTGCGCAGGGGGGAGACGCCGTCGGATGCGGAGATGAGGGTGTTGTCGAGGCATATTTCGGGCGCGAAGACGCTTAGCTCTGCGAAATCGCTTGAGCCGTTGCAGAGGGTTAGTAGGACGAGGAGTTACTCCTCGAGCGATGCGGAGGATGAGAGTGAAGCACCCAGCCCGAGTAGGGCGGGGAATGGGCTAAAAGCCGAAGAGAACAGGCAGGGGAAGCTGTCGCCGGTATTCTCGGCCGCGGCGCAGAGGAGGATGAGCCAGGATTCTATTGAGGATGTGCCTGTGGCTGGTGAGGGGGGTGTGGCACCAGCGACGTCGGGATCAAAGAAGGGGAAGGGGGAGAGGAGGAAGAAGGAACGCAGCCAGAGGGAGAGGCCGACCAGTCCGCAGAGCTCGCCTGAGCGGTTACCGCTTGAAAGCCTGGGGCAGAGGCAGGAAACGAGGGTGCAGAGCCCGCCGCCGGCGAAACTTAAGGGGGAGGTGGAGGAGTTGGAGTTGAAGAGCGAGGAGGCGGGCGTTGTGGCGTAGAGCCTCGTTGATTGTCTGCATATATCAGAACCCAACGCCAGGCCGGGATATCTCGCGCCTATAGACATACACGAGGACAACTCGACTCCTACGACGCAACACGCCTATACTCCCTCACACCATGAGCTGGGTGATAATCAACAGGTTGTCTGCACACAACCTCGCCCTCTCCTCCCTCGCTCCAGCATAGGAAACAAAAGCTTGCTGCAACTCAACACCTTCTCAAGAAGCTGACACAACAATACGCACAAGCATTCTCATCGGCCGGAACCATCCACCGCGCCACCACACACAACTATACTACAATATTTTTTTTACTACACCACCACCTTAACCATCCCATCCACCACCACTACCGGATTGGGATTTTCTTGTACATCGTTTTCAAACACCTTCATTCACCGTTCACTCAAAAAACGGCTACCACAACCTTCTTTCAAGCTACTACTACTACTCGTTTTAAACCATTCATGGACATACATTCTCTTCGGCGTCCACCAACCCAACCCACTGCTGTGGTTGGTAGCACCGTGCCTGTTTTCGTCGTACAAAAACCTTTTTTTAACTCATTGTTTTTCTTTTTTTTAGTTTGAAGGGGGGAGATGAGCGCTGGCGTTTCGTGTGTTGCATTTGGGAATGGTGTGTTTTGGGAATTGGGTTTGGGATTTTTTTCTTTGAAGGGGAAGTGTTGCATGAGAGGGGAGGAGAGAAGGGGGGCGTTCGAAGAGGGTATGCGAGCGGAGGAGATAGAATGGATAGACGGACGGATAGATAAAGATGAGAGATATTATTCCTATGCGTTTGCGTGTTGTTGTGTGCGGTTGGAAGGGATGCATTCTAATCTGGCTGATGCTTCTGTGCCCGATGGTTTTAATAAAGATAAAATCCCAAGCCGTGAACGGATATAATCCGCCAACGTCATATAACCAAACAAACAAAGAAACATAATAAACCAGCAACCCCCTCAATAAAAATCCCCCAAAAAAGAATTAAAAAATCCGCGTCATCCATTCCCCCCAATTTATTTTCCCTCCCATACCACCCAACGGCCTCAACTCGGACATACCCCCCAATTCCCCGACCCCGTCCTATCACCGAGTCCACCGTCTTCACCACCACCTACCAAAAAAAAAACGCGGCTGCACCCCCCACTAGCGCGCGGGCAGAACCGCAGCCTTACCGCTCATCGATGCTAAAAGGGGTAGGCGGTGAGCATATTACCCACTATACCGACCAATGAGAGGAGGGGTAATTGATGCTGACCACCGCGATGGGGGGGAGTGGATGGATTGGGGATGCCGGGAGCTTTTGGATGGGGGAGGGAGGGAAGGGGGGATGGGGGGTATAAAGGGACTTTCCTCCCCGGGGTGAGGAGGGGAGATAGTTTGGTATTGTTGGTTTTGTTTTGAATTAAGACGTTTACGTTGACGAGACTGAGGAACCTATAAATACGAATGTTGGTGATGTGAGAACGGGAAGAGACGACGTCAATAAGGAAACAACAACCTATAAACATAACAACCTATAAACATAACACCTCGACCAAACCAAACCAACGACCTAGAATATATCACTACAGCTACTACTACTCTACCATCACAGCTCAGTCAGAGCAGGTGCCAGCTCAGATCTCCAGGATCGAGCATCCTACGCCTTTCTTTCACCAGCGAGCTCACCACACAAAGAGAAAGCAAGATGTCCCTCGTCTTTCTCAAGAACCTATTTTTCCGCTCCTCCTCCTCCGCCTCTTCACCACAGTCGATACACTCCCGGACATCGACGTCGAATAAAGCACAGTGCGCCCACGCACAACAAACAGAGCACTCCCCCCTCCTCCCCACGTCCTCCCCGCCATCACCACCAACATCCACCTACTCCACCACCAGCACCGACCTCGAAGCCCTCCGCCCCTCCTCGCCAACACCATCAAGCAACTCCAGCTTCACATTCCCGCGCATCGACGCGAGGTTAATAAGCGATGCTACCATCGGGCTGAGCGATGGTCTCACGGTGCCATTCGCGTTGACGGCGGGGTTGAGCGCGTTAGGGGATACGAGGGTTGTTATTTACGGGGGACTGGCGGAGTTGGTTGCGGGTGCTATAAGTATGGGGCTTGGTGGGTGGTTGGGGGCGAAGAGTGAGCTGTGAGTTATTCTCCTATCTCCGTGGTGTTTGTTGGATTGAAGTGGAGGAGGGAGGTGGTGGTGATGGGGTGATGAGGTGTATGGACAGAGCAATGGCTGACTTGATATCCAACAGTGCGAGTTACAAAGCAACAGAAGCCGAAACAGCAGCCCGCATCGCCGCCGCCCCCTCAACCCTGCACGACGAACTAACCGCCCTCTTCGAACCCTACTCCATCCCCCCCAGCACCCTCGCCCCCCTAACAACCCACCTCCTCACTTCCCCCTCCCTCCTCCCCTTCCTCATGCGAATCGAACACTGTCTCCCCGAACCGCACCCCCACCGCGCCTTGGCGTCCGCAATCACGATCGCATCAGCGTATTTCTTGGGGGGGTTGCTGCCGCTGGTGCCGTATTTCTTTGTGGAGGAGGTGGAGAGGGGGTTGTGGGTTAGTGTGGGGGTTATGGCGGTTGCGCTTTGGGTGTTTGGGTGGGTGAAGACGGGGGTTTGTGGGGGGGGGAGGTGGGAGAGGGTGAAAGGGGGGGGAGAGATGGTGGTGGTGGGGGGGGTGGCGGCGGGGGCGGCGATGGGGTTGGTTAGGGCTTTTGGGGCGGGGGAGTAGAGAGGGAGGGGAGTGTGTGAGAGGTGTTGAAGGAAGGATTGAAGACTGAGAGGTGTGGGAATGAGGATGATGAGAGAGGGAGAAGGACACGTGGGAAATGAGAAATGACAGAAGACTGAAGGGAAACAAAAGGAACGGAACGGAACGGGGACTGCAGCGAAACAGAAGGAAAGCGAAGGAAGGAAGAAAAACGAGAGAAGGGAAGATTCGACGTGATGATTGATGAAAGACATGAATAGCCGCTGGCGTGTATATATAATTTCAGCAGCGGCTCGGCGTTAAACAGGTGCAGCATTCCTACCGCATTTGACGGATGGACAGATGGAAGGGAAAGACATGATTTGTGTACAATAGAAAAGATAAATTGACTCTTCTTCAGCATGCTGGTATCCTCTTTGTCATACAGTGCTTGTCATACACTACTGCGTGGGCATCCGAAGTGAAGAACTTTGAAGGGGGAAGAATTGAAATCCCATGAATAAAATTCCCATGAAAATCAAATACGAAAAAAGAATAGCAAACAAAACAAATAAGAAAAGAGAGAGAGTAACACCCGTCTCAACTAAACCTACCTACCTCCCGTAACCACACAACAGCACAACGTGACGCAATCACTGACTGAGTGAGTTGTCCACGTATCCATCCGTTAGTCAGTCGTTGACAGACAAGACAGACACTCAGCATTACCATCATTGTCCCCGCAGTAAAGTAAAGGTGAGATGACTCCGTATCTCGTCCCTCCTCTGACTTACCTGAAACTCTGTAATATGATATCCTACCTACATACAGTACCATCAGTCAGCACAAACAACTGATACAGTGAGTGAGTGTACGAAATGCAGGATATAGAGCGCGTGACCTGTGTGTGTGAGCACGGGAGCACAGCTGTTTGTCTGTCTGGTCTGTCGGGGTGTTTGTCTCTCGGCTGCCTATCATCCGGTTGTGGTTGTCACCTGTCACCATCCACCCGTCGTCCATTCTTCGGCCCAGAGCGAGGCGAGGCGAGACGAGGTCAGTCCGTCCCACTGTCTCTCAATCTATCTGCCATCCCATCTCATCTCATCTCCTCTTCTCCTCATCTCCTCACCTCCCCACCCCATCAAACTCCTCCCTCCTAGCACAGACAGCACAGACAGCACAGGGTAGTATCAGCCATCAGCCATCAGCCATCAATCGGCACTGCTCCACCCCCCTACCCGGCACCGCGACCTAGACCCAACATCCCCGGGCGGAACATCATGCCGCCGAAATGAGAGGTCTCAGATAGGGCGAATACCGAGAGTCTGGGCGGGTCTGGGCGCGGGATGGGGGAGATGAGGTGAAGGTGTGTTTGCTACTGTGTGTGCTTTTGGTCTGGAGTGAAGGGAGGTATGACGGTGAGTGAGTGAGGTGAGTGAGTGATGGATGGGGGTGATGAGTGGGTGATGTGAGTGAGTGATTGAGTGAGTGATGGATGGGTTGTGTGATGGCTAGATTGGATTTGTCTGCGGTAGGACGGCAGACGGCAGACGGCAGACGGACGGACGGGTATTGGACTTAGTGGTGGCGGGGAGGCTGAGTCTTGTCTTTCGCGCGCGCAGCGTCGTTGTACAGAGAGCCTGTCGTGATCAGGATGGATGGATGGATGGGTGTGTTGTTTGCCACCTGGTTGTCATGCGTGCAGTTCGTATTGATTGTCTCTTTCCATCTCTACTTATAGATTTGAATTTATCGCGATTTGATCGATATTAAGTATACCACCATCGTAGTTGTTAAATCCCATACACACATACCCAGTATAGTAGAGCACGGGGCACAGTAAGCAAGCAAGTAGTTGTCGTATACAACCTAGCAGGACATACCATCCATTCAGACAGGACAGGAGAGACAGGACAAGTTAAGCAAAGATCCTCACCCGCCCACCCCGAGATGGGCATAACCTTCCCTCCCGCCGATACGAGGCACCACATGTCCAGTCCAGTCCAGTCCAGTCCACACAACCCATCACCATCACCATCATCACGCCCCGTCGGTGAGCGCGTGTGGTGTGGACTGAGCTCTCCCCAGTCCAGTGGCTGTTTTCCTAAAAATAGACACACACCCATTCCATTTGCCGTTCCGCAGTTCGTTAAAAATACGCCGAGAGATTTGATGGGTAGATGAGATGCGCGCTAGGCTGGGTTGGGGGTTAGGGCGGGAGGAGGAGATGATGCGGCGCAGCAGGCAGGTACAGTTGGGTAGGGAGGGAGGTTAGGGAGAGGAGAGGCACAGATGATGGAAAATATTTTTCGGAGGGTTATTTTTGGGTGATGGGTGGTGATGGAGTGGGGATTGTATTTACCTGGTTTTTGCCATATACGGTACTCTATTCTACAACACTATACAGCAGTAAAATGGGGGAAATCAGTAATCAGCAGTAATTACAGTAGTCGTGCTTGACGACACACCCGTTAGACGGAGCATACACCCACCCACAGGGCACCGGCATAACTCTCCCCCGCGGCCCTCCGCGGCCCTCCGCGGCCCTCCGCCCGCCGTTACTGGTGCTGCTGGCTGCATGATGCGATGCGTGTTTGCGCGTGTGTTTACGATGGTTTCACATCTCAGGGTCCTTGGTAACTGTCCGGTCAGTGTTAGGGTCGGTTGGTCGCGAGATGTGGCCCTGTGCCTTGGGGTTAGCGAGGTACAACTGTATGAATGAAGTACGGCTAAGGCTGTTGGGGTTTGTTTACTTGCTGTTGATCGCAGTGTGAAAAATGGGGGACTGACGTTTAGATCGTCGGTGATGGGTTGGTGATCTGCTGTTGGCTTGGCTGCTTGGAGATGGGGAGGTGGAGGGTGGGTGATGGAAGGGGAGGCGGCGGTTACTGGATGTGGATGTGGATGTGGGCGGTGGTAGTGGGTGCGTGGTGGAGTTTATGGGGGAAGGGGGTGAGGGGAGAGGGGAGGGAGGAGTGCACATCACGCAGACTACAAACAAACACCATACACACGATGATGCACGCACAGCATACAAGAGTACACACCACACAACACCACACCACGATACATACAACCAACTGATACAGCACTGGGGCTTAGAGGGAGCAAATAAGGCAATAAGGGACTTAATAATAGTAGGGTACGCTAACTGCTCTAACTGCTCTAACTGCTCTAACTCCCAGATTGATCGGCTTGGCGGCTTTATTATCTAACACGCCGAGCCAATAGGAGGAGCCGAAGGGGGGTGGGAGAAGGGACTGGGAGACGGGGGAATACGAGGGTGAGGGTGAGGTGTGTGTCGTCTACTTGGCTGTTATAGGGAGTCGCAGTGGTTGGGTACATGCAGTAAGAAGCCATTACAGTACCCTTCACACACCAAATGCAATACGATCGCGTGTACTGTTGGAAGTACCCTTATCCCCTGGTCGACCCCTAAAAGCGGTTTAGTCCTGGGGGTCGATCGTGTGGATGGTGCCTGGCTACGAACGCGCTAACTCGACGCCACTAGTGTATACTAGTATCATGCAAACTACTGCAATTGGTCCCGTTTTGAGCAGATCTTGCCTGATGGGGAGTGAGCTTGCCCTATTTTGACTCTTTTGGTGCTCGATTGGGTAGTTTGGTAGGGTTAGTACGGTTAGTACGGTTAGTATGGTTAGTACTTACTTACTAAGGGCCAGAGAGACCAAAGACACAATAAAGAGCCACTTAATTCGCATGATCACTCCCACGTATTGGCTACCAGAGGGCTGTGCTATGCTGTGCTATCTTCGTTGCTTCGTCTACTTCGTCCCCTTCTGTGTTTATGTGTGTTTACTAAGACGCTGCTGTACTCCATTCTACACACTACACCACTACCACAGTTACTACTACAGCCACTACTAACACCCCCCTGTCCTCTCTTTGTACTCCCCTCCCTTACTCTCCTCTGCTCCTCTACCCTTTATGCTCCCCAACTCCACTGGGAATTGTCCTACAATTAATGTACCATCTACCTCATTTTCATATGCAAATCATACCCTACCCCCCAGTACCACCTCGTACCCATCCCACCCCCTACCACCCCTACCACCCCCCCTGTCCCGGTACCTCGTGTAGGTTTCTCGAAACACCCACACCCACCCCACCCACCCCTTCAGTCACGCCGATTTCATTTAAAGATCTGCTGTCTCGCTCTACCTCCCAGCTCCTCTCTCCTCTCCTCCTCCCTTTCATCTCCATACCACGAAACAAATCCATCAAAGCGTTGCATTTCCCTTGCATCGTCTCTTCTTCTCTCATCTTTTCTGTTTATCAGATTCACCACACTCGTTTTACACGTTTTTAACTGCTCGAAGGAACTACCGTCGTTTTTAAAACCACCAACTTCCCCTTTTTAAACCAGAATCTATTTCGACCTTTGTACAACTTTATTACATTAATATCAACTCAACATGCGCTCCAACTTCTTCTCCGCTGCGGCTCTCCTTGCCGTGGCCCAGCTCGTCGCTGCCCAGACCTCCACCGAGTGCCAGCCTCTCGAGAAGAGTACGTTCACAACCCCCCCCGAGCTGACGCGTCCCGGCTTGACTAACATTTCCCCCCTCCAGAGTGCCCCGATGACCTCGCCCTCGGCACCACCAAGTCCATCGACTTCACCGCCGGCGAGTCCAGCGACTTCTTCGCCCTCCCCGGCACGACCCTGAAGCACACCGCCGATGGTGTCGAGTTCGACATCACCAACGAGAAGCAGGCCCCCACCATGGAGTCGAACTGGTACTTCTTCTTCGGCAGCGTCGAGGTTGTCATGAAGGCCTCCGACGGCCGCGGCATCGTGTCCTCGTTCGTCCTCGAGTCCGACGATCTCGATGAGGTCGACTGGGAGTGGATCGGCTCCGACACCACACAGGTGCAGTCCAACTACTTCGGCAAGGGCGACGACAGCACCTTCGACCGCGGAGGATTCCACGGCGTCTCCAACCCCCAGGCTGAGTTCCACACCTACCGCCTCGACTGGACCGCCGAGAAGCTCGTCTGGTCCATTGATGGCGCCGCCGTCCGCACTCTCCTGTACGCTGATGCCAAGGCCGGAACCCGCTACCCCCAGACTCCAATGAAGGTCAAGATCGGCTCGTGGGTCGCTGGATCCTCCACCGCGCCTAAGGGAACCGTCGAGTGGGCTGGTGGCCTCGCTGTGTGGACCAACAACCCTACCTACAAGATGGTCGTCAAGAGCGTCAAGGTCGTCGATGCCAACACGGGCGCTAAGTCGTACTCCTACGGCGACATGACCGGTAGCTGGCAGAGCATCAAGATCGACAACGAGTCCACCGGAAACGCTGGCTCCGGATCCGAGTCCTCCACCAAGGTCTCCTCCACTGTCGCACCTACCTCTACCAAGGCTCACTCTTCCACCGCTACTAAGGTCTCCAGCACCGAGACTAAGGAGTCTTCCACCTCTACCAAGGAGTCGAGCAGCTCCATGACCACCGTTGTCTCCAGCTCGTCCACCGGTGCACCCAACGCTACCGCTACTGGTGGCTCGTCTTCCACTGATGGCTCCTCCGACCCTACCTCCACTGGCCCATCGACCCCAGTTAACTCCACTGGTGCCGGTGCCAAGCTCGGCGCCAACTTGGCGATGGTCGGTGCTGTTGTTGCTTTCTTCGCTTTATAAGCGGGGATTGTGTGATGGGATGGTTTGCATGCATGGAAGGATGAATTGGATGGGATGAGGAAGGGAGATATGAATGGCTTGTGGGGAGGATGTGATTTTTTGTTATTTAGACAAGGAGAGCAGCGGGGTGTTGTTGTAGATGAAAGATATATTTTTGTTTTGATGTTGCATTTTGAGCTCGCTGCTTGTTTTTATTGATAATATAAGTATTGAAATGGGGGTTTGACACAACATATGCGTCTCTTAATCATTTTCCCTTTGTGCCTGGTTTGCTCGCTGGGTGGTTTGTTCTGTTGCTGCTTTTTTTTTACTTGTGAATGGGGGGGGTATGCATAGTTGGGAGGGCTTAATTGGATTGGCATCGCATAGCATCGCATTACTTGCTATACGCCTTTTTTTTATACATCTTTCTTCGTTTCTACATCTGCTTGCTGGCTTTGGCTTGGTCGGATTGCTTACATAGCTGGGGGTGGGGTTGACGCGCGGCTCCTACGCTACACACTTATCTGATGAGAACTACCATGGTTCTGATCTGGGTGTAACTGTACTTGAGCTGCCGTGGGCCAACCCTCCCCCCTTAGACTAGAGAAGAAAAAAATGAATCCCAATCCCTTCCGTCTATTGATGAAGTGATTGCAAGCTACCTGTGATTGGCGAGAGGGGAAATGATGGCATTGCTGGGTCTACCAAGTGCTAATTAGTTGGTAGTTAACGGACTGGCGGTTCAGCATGGCTCAGTCTCTGGGGGGTTAGTGGGAAATGGAATTGGATGGGATGAATGAGGATGTGGAGTTGGATTGTATGCTAATGTGCAATGTGATGATGTTGATGTTCCTTGTCTCGCTCCTGATGCTGGGAATTGTCATACCCCTCTCCTCTCTGTCTGTCTCATATCTCAACCCACCCCCCCCCCCTTTTCGAAAACCCCTCCATCTCGAGTATCCCATGCCACCCAGACGCAGCAGCGCCACCGACGTACTCGCGGGGTTGAGTAATCAGACCATATAATTCATTGACGCGGTGGATAGCCATCCGCGCGACTACCTCAGCTTAACTTACACCTACATCCATCCCACTTCAAATCCCCATCCCCCATCACCCCTAGCAGCGGTATATATACTCCTCCAAGCGAAGAAACACCACATACGACCATAGACTCAAGAGAACTGGGCATCCCGTCCGCTCTGCCATACATAACCTTGAGATCGGTGGATTAGTAGTTGGGTGGGTGACCACCAGCGAATACCCACTGTTGTATGTCTCCTTTCCTTTTTTTTTGACTTTTTTTTGGAGATGGGGAGACTGTAC